>NW_027516521.1:452500-740763 GCF_048772815.1 Callospermophilus lateralis | reverse complement strand
GCGGGCGGGCCATCTCTAGCAACCCAGTGGTGCTATCGGTCACCGGCGGGGGGCGTTCGCCAGCCACCTAGTCACGTGGGCAGCGGGTGGACTGTCGCCTGCAGGCCTGCGTCTCCAGCCGGCCAGTCACAAGGGCCTGGCCTCTAGTTCCCTGGTTTCTCCTGCTAGTCCTGGTTTCTCCTGCTAGACCAGATTTCCCCTTAGTCATGCCACTCAGCAGTTCAAACTGTACTCTGGGCCTGCCGTTTGTTGGGTGTGGAGGGTGTCTATTGGGAACTCAGACACTCTATTGTTTTGATTTTTTCCGCTTGGCCCCTCCCCCAGCAATGGCTAGACACGTTTTGATTTTGCCACTGATGCGAGGGTAATTGAAAGTTAGGTGTCTCTAGTTTTACCCGTGTCTTTATGCAGGCTCGCTTTGATAATCCCTCCCCCAGAAATCCTTGAGAGATTTTATGCGAAATCCCTGCTGTATGGGAGATGAGCTGAGTAACATACACCTGTTTTATTGTTGCAATCTGTTGGAGAGTGGCGGTGGTTACTTCAGCTCTTCAATATGGTGGCCGCTGGTTTTCTTGGTGGAGTTTTCTTTGTGGGAGATAGAACTTTACCACTTCCTTCCCCGTCTGAAATCCCGAACTCAGCCTGGGGCTCAGTGGGGGCTCTACTGGCATGATTTCACAGAATCCGCAGCAACATTTCTCCCTATTTGCAGGTCGCTTCTCAGTGGTGCCCCGCCATCTGTAACAGCGGGCCTGGCCGCACGATTCAATCAGCCCGGTTCTCCAGTTGGCTATTGGGAACCCTGGAACTCTATTGTTTTGATTTTTTCGCTTGCCCCTCCCCCAGCGCTGGCTAGACAGGTTTCATTTTTGCCTCTGATGGGAGGGAAAGTTGAAGGTCAGTTGCCTCTAGTTTTCCCCCATTTTTATGCAGGCTCGCTCTCACAATCTCTCCCCCAGAAAGCCTATAAGAGATTTTAAGTGAAATCCCCGAAGTATGGGAGATGAGCTGAGTAACACACACCTGTCTTATTGTTGCAATCTGTAGGAAAGTGGCTGTGGTTACTTCAGCTCTCCAAGATGGTGGCCGTTGGTTTCGTTGGATGAGTTTCCGTTGTGGAAATTATAACTGTACCGCTTCTTTCCCCGTCTGAAATCCTGAACTCAGCTAAGGCCTCAGTGGGGGCTCTACCAGCAAAATTCCACAGAATCTGCATCAACGTTTCTCCCTGCTTATTGGTCGCATCTTGGTGGTGCCGCGCCGTCTGTAGCCACTGGGCGAGCCGTGCGGATCAGTCAGACCGGATCTTGGATTGCACAGTTGGCTCGTGTTTGAGACTCAATTACCGAACCATGGTGCTAGAAATCCTTCTTCTAGGTTTTGGTGCACCCTCATTTTGCTGTAATTTCCTAACAAGATAGGTTTTTTTCCTTCTAACTCGTTATTCACCTGTACATTGGTGCGGTACACTGGGTGTGATGTACTCTATTTGGGGCCATCTTGCAATGATGAAATATTATGATTTGTATGCACCATTTACTGAAGTTAGTTTTCAGTATTAAAAAACAAAAATGAATTTCAGGTGGATGAATATTTCTGAGAATAATCTTGTGAAAAGTTGATTATAAATCCACATATATGAATTTGAATAATTTTAGGGAGTGTATAATAAGTCACATACATTTCATTTTTTGAAAAATCTGGAGAGTGTATATATATATATATATACACACAAACACAGACATTGAAAAGTAGCAATATATATGCCGATCGAAATTCATCATGAAATATATATCATCCACATATGCAAAAAAAAAAATACATTTAACTAAAAATGGATTTATGTATAATGTTGTTCAACTAGGAAGCTCACCCATCGATTGAATATTCAGTTCCAACAGCGTTTAGGAGGAGTGATCTCTTCTCACAATTTGTATCTACCAAGTCACCCACATCAGAAGAAGGTACGCGTGATACCAGGTAGGATTCTATATGTGCATATAAAAACACATGAGCTGAATAGGCTACAGAGAGACAGTAATTCACATATTTCTTAACTTCAAAACACATGGTGACCTATTTCAATAAACATTGACTATATTTATAACTTATACTCTATATAATGCAAAAGGGAAGTCCAACTATACACCATACCTCCTCTGAACTGCTTGTATTTCTATTCTGTTTGGATTACTATTCTCCATCATATTAGTATTAGTAGTCAGAGTCTAGTAGGGTATGGGTTAGTGTCAACAATTCAGTATTTCGAATGGAAAATAGGAAAATAAACCAAATGTGTTTTCAAATATGTGCAACACAACACAATATTCTTCCCACTCTCATCCAGAACAATGCCTTGATATTACCCTCCCCTGAAGTAATGCACAATTAGAAGAGAAGAGTTAGAAAATCTGTGAACACATATCTGGAATGGAAGATGCTCAGGAGTTCACAACCTTGGAGGTGGTACAGGAGTTTCCAAAAGTAAGGGACAGGGTAAACACTCCACAAACATGGAGTTCTGCAGGCCTAAAGCCTTCTTGAGAAACTTCCTCTAAGTTTGGGCACTTGAAAAATATGTTGTTGTCAGGAGCTTTAGCTTCCTATGTAGTGAGAGCATCAAAACTGGGTCTGCTTTTATGTGACCTGGAGTTCATGGTATCTTATTTTTCAATGAACATGAGGCAGCAGTGCTGAATTCTCACTTTGAAGGTTAACTGTGGCAATTGGGGTCTTAGTGTGTCTCCGTGTTGACTGTGAAGCCATTTGTTCATCCTCTAGTTTTCCTGGTGTGTCTTGCTGCTGCACTGGGAGTTTGGTATTTGCTTCATGAAATACAAGGAGTTCAACTGGGACATATTGCTGGAGGGAGTTCTGTCACATGCGGTGGGTCAGGATCTGTAGGAGAATGCGCCAATCAGGCTTCTATCCCACATAGCTTGCCCCCTTGACCATAGCAACCTGATTCTGAACATTGCCCTGAAACCTCTCCATATAAGAAGATGCCTTAACATATAAGAGTCTGCTGGCTGAGCCATCTCAGTCACAAGCCATTTGGAAGCCAATGGCAGATCCACATGGCCCCAGCACAGATGTTTTATCCCACACTTGCCCACCACTGCTCTAGGCCCGCTACTAAGCAGGCTTCAACTTATTGGCATCTCTGTTCTAAATCATTTTCATGAAACCCAGTCAATCACGCATTGTCTGGTATACTCATGATCAGCAAACGGACGTCAAAATGTTCTCCAGTGCCACCTGGTTATGAAAATTTTAAAAATTCCATGGTGTTTATCTAGCCATTTTTCCAGGATGAAGTTGGAGTCACTATGATTTTCAATTCATTCAGGAACCATTAAATGTTCAGGAAGCTCATTTCAATGAAAGCTCTGGAGAACACACACAACCAAGTCTTCTCAAAAAGTGGCCAAAAGGTCACATGAAGCCAGGCCCATTGAGGTCTACAATGTGAGATCCATGTGTATTTTGATTCTCAACTATGGCTGCTAAGTCTGTCAGAATAAAATCATGTGATATCCTGGCTGAGATTCCCATGCCTTGTGGAAAGCTTTCCTGGGCAAACATCTCAATTCCAAGGGTGACTCTCATGCATGGCCTCCTAAAATCCCAACACAACTCATGGCAATACTTCTCTGAGGTCAGTTCCAGAACTCAGTCTCTAAGGAGAATCACCCCAGAGTTCAAGCCCAGGTGGAGCCAGTCATCATTTCCAACCGTCCAACTACTAACCACAATTAAAACCAAAACACTTCCACATGGCCCTCATCTTCTTCCATATAGACACTCATTATAACCTCTGGCTGGAGGTTTCCATGAGGGGCGCAGCCCAAGACAGTGTCCAAATATGCTCCCTTGCCCCTCATTTGCCTAAAGTTGGGGTGGCCTGAACACCTTCCTGTGATCCAGGAGTGATCAAGTAGGCCTGCCATTAATACTGCTCTATTTCTCCAATTTGAGGACTACTGACTGTGGCGTTTAGATTCTTCAGGTTAATTGGAAACATGAGAAAACCCAAGCACCTTTGGGCTTCCCTCTTCAGGGCTTTGAAGAAATCATTTGACACAAAGGATCCCTATTCTCACTTGATGGAGATCAGGATCCTTACAGAGGAAGGCGAAAGACTTCATCCACAATGACTGCTCTTTTGGCGATTTTGGGTTTGGGTGAAAACATGAGATCCATCAGGTGCTGAGAATCTAACCACAGCCTCACAGAGGGCCAAGAGGCTAATTCAGACACATCCATTTCCAAAGCAAATAAGCAAAGAGCCACAGGTGATGTCCATTCATTTCCATTTGAAACTGTTTTCTTCAGGCTTCACAAAGGAGTGGCCTGAGGCAAAGACCTTCCTGAAATTCAGGGCAAAAAACAATAGGTAAACACATGGCACAAAGCAGGGTTTCTCCACTGAGACTTTCCTGGTCACACTGATATCTGAGTTTTCTGAGATGCTCGCCATTCCCGTCAGCTATCCTGTACATGGCCCTATCACAGAGCTTGTAGGTGGTACATATCTTGGACACAAAACCATGAGACTATTCTGGAGAGTGGCCAGAATTCAGGAAGAAAACAGAAACTTAGGAAGATAGCAGGTGTTGCCCTTCGATAAGGCAAGCCGCAGTCCAATTATAAATTGGGCAGGATGAATGCTGGGAAGCTTTCTACTAGACAGGACACATCCATTGATGCATTCTATTTTCTAATGTCTACAATCACGGACAGAGTGGGATACACAGATATAGAAGCACTCGCCTTGTCAAACAACTTACTAGAAACAGTCAATGCCAATCCAAAGAAACAGCCTTTCATACATATTCTCAGAACATGAGCCAAAACCACAAACACACACCCACACCCACAAAGGCACCTCCTTTGCCCAAGTAGGTCTGTGACTATCCAGAATGTCCTCTGAATGATGGGCCACGTTATATTCCCCCAAAATGGCCTCACCTGTCTCAAATCTGGTCTCCTTGGCCAACTCTGTGAAGTTGTTAGGAGTCATGGGTGAGCCACTACCTGCTTTCTCAGGAAAGGCCCCTCTTCAGAGCTTTCCTGGCATTTGGACATCCTCACATCTGTAGGCACTAAGAAAGACTGACTCTGTCCTTGGTAAATTGAAACAAGTGAGACCACTGGGACTGGGCCTGTGAGTGACTCTGGGTGCCTCTATTTCTGGATCACAAGTTCAGAGAGTTCCATCACCAAGGAGGTGAGGTGAGGTCACTTCCTTCAGGAACTGAATGAGGTCACTGCCTTGGCAACCTCTTTGTCCTAACAGTTATTTCTAAGGGTCCCATGAGATGGAGGCTCTCCCTACTTCCTGTAACACTTTCACAAGTTAGAATGATATATCAACCATAGGCACCTGGGAACAGTTCTTCACACAGGCCTTGTTTGGTGCATCTTCTCTACATTTAGAAGATAGAGGTTGTTTGTTGATTCAGACATATCCCTTCATCCTGACCAGGTTGTTTGCCATGGAATTTGACTTTTGCTCTCTCAGGTTCTTCATAGCTGCCTAAATCATCTCCAGGGATCATTTGTGCATGGACCTTTGATGTTCTCAGCAGGTGGAATATCCCCTACATTCCTGTATTTTAAGACAAACTCTGTCCCTCCTCTTCTGTAAAGTTAGATTGAGGGAACAGTGTATGTTTAGGGTGAATATCATGTTTGATTTGGGTTAGGAATCTCTCTGCCAGATAAATAATGGTTTTGGGAACCTGTGATATTTACAAGAAAATATAGGTGAAATACAAGTATGGAAACAGAAATCTAGGTAAGATTTGACACCAGAAGGGCATTGGGCCCTTGAGTGGAATACTTAGGTTTCAATTATGTTCTGCATGCATGTCTCAGATAAATTGAAATACAATGGCTTAGGACCTTATACCTTGGATGACTGATTGTCGAAGAGTACATGGAGTCAAAAAGCGATAGTCAGTAGGATTAGGAAGATAGTAAGTAGGTTTAGAAATAAGAGTTAATATAGGATTTGGACCAAAATTTCTTTAGCAATAGCGTCTAGGGTAGACAGTGAATGTATATGTCAGCATATGTAGTGTCAGACACAATGATGAACTGGGGAAAATATGTAGGAAAGCAGATATCAATAGAGATATTAGGAAATCAGGCAAAGTTAAAAGTGAGTGATAGGATTAGACATTTTCAACAGGCTTGAGGTTTAATATATAATCTGAGGAAGAAACAAATATGTAGTCACCAATAGGATTTACATTTGAGAGCGTTAGGCAACCTGGACACTATTGTTTTAGTAATCCATGCTCACTATCCATTTAAGCTTTGATACAATCATGAGTGTGACCTTTGCTTTTTGTGTCCAGAATATTACTGTGATAATATATATATATATATATATATATATATATATATATATATATATATATATATATATATATATAGTGACATGAGTATTTCTTCCACCATTTCTGGTAGCAATATTTTGAAGAGGTATAAATTAGCATTGGGGGGGGCAAAGAGGTGTACATTGTGTCTAAGAATATAGAGATAATGCATTAATAGACCATACTGTGAATAAATAGCATAACTGATTCCAACTTTAAATAATGTACTGAATTGAAATGTGAAAATATACAGGAAATCTTATATTGATATACATACATTCATTCCAACCAGTTATACACCTAATGGTAATATTAATGCTATGGTTTATCTTGAAGAGTGTGTGAGTTTAGGTTCGAAATTGATTATGGAAATCAAAAATAATGTGTTTGGAAAGAAGTCTCATGAAAAGAAGAGTCAAGTATAATGGAGGAATATATGTGTTCTGAAGAAGGAAGTGATTGAAATTGAAACAAATTCCTATAAATGTGTGAACTTGTGGATGAAATATATATCCTATGATGTGCAAAATCTGAAGAAATAGTAATGTACCTGTTGAATTAAAATGAACGTCAAAATACAAATCATGTCCCATAGGAATCTACTTGCATTGATGTTAAACTGGGTCATTTCCTGTAGAAATATTAGGATATGTAAGCACCATTTATTGAAGTTAGTTTTCAGTACGGGAAACAAATATGTATTTCAGGTGGATGAGTATTTCTGAGAATAATCTTGTGAAAAGTTGATTATAAATCCACATAAATGAACATGAATGAATTTACGGAGTGTATGTAAGACACATATATTTCATATTTTATAAATTTTTTTATATACAAAAAACACACAAAAAAATTAAAAATATCAATATGTATATGCCAATCGTAATTCTTCCAGTAATATAAATCATCCACAGATGCAAAAATATTTATTTCACTAAACATGGATTTATGTATAATATTGTTCTACTAGGGAGGTCACCCATAGTATGAATTTTCAGTTCCAACACCGTTTAGGAGAAGTGATCTCTTTTCACAATTTGTTTCTGCCAAGTCAACCAACTCATAAAAATGTACGTGTGATACCAGGTACAATTCTGTATGTGCATATAAAAAATACATGTGCTGAGGAGGCTACAGAGAAATGGAGACAAGAATTCACATATTTGTTAACTTTAAAAACATATGGAGGACTACTTCAATAAAAAATTGAGTTGATTTATAAAACCTAGTATTTATCATGCAAAGGGAAGTCCAACTGTACACCATGCCTTCTCTGAAATGCTTGTATTTTCATTCTGTTTGGTATTTTTCTCCATCATATTAGGATTAGTTGTCAGAGTCTAGTAAGGTATGAGTTAGTGTCAGGGATACAGTATTTCAAATGGAAAATTGTAAAATGGATCAATGTGTATGCAAATGTGTGCTACAAAAAATTTTCCCACTCTCATTCAGAACAATGCCTTGAATTACCTTCACCATAAGTAAGACACAATTAGAGGAGAAGAGTTAGAAAATCTTTGAACACATATCTGAAATGGAAAATGCTCAGGAATTCACAAACTTGGAGATGGTTCAGGAGTTTCCAAAAGTAAGGGACAGTGTAAAATCTTCACAAACATGGAGAATTGCCTGCCTAAAGACGTCTGGAGAAACTGCCTCTAGGTTAGGCACTTGAAATACATGTTGTTGTCAGGAACTTTAGCTTCCTTTCTAATGAGACCATCAAAGCTGGGTCTGCATCTCTGTGATCTGGAGGACATGGTTTATAATTTTCCAATGAACATGAAGCAGCAGTGCTGAATTCTCTTTGTAGTGAGAGCATCAAAGCTGGGTCTGCATCTATGTGACCCGGAGGACATGGATTCTTATTTTACAATGAACATGAGGCAGCAGTGCTGAATTCTCTCTTTGTAGGTTAACTCTGGCCACTGGGGGCTAAGTGTTTCCCCATGTAGACTGTGAAGTTATTTTATCATCCTGCATTTTTCATAGTGATTTTTGCTGCTGCACTCGGATTTTGGTACTTGCTTCACGAAATACAAGGAGTTCAACTGGGACACAGTGCTGAAGGAAGTTCTGTCACGTGTGGTGGGTCAGGTTCTGCAGGAGAATACACCAACAGGGCTTGTATACCACATTG
Organism: Callospermophilus lateralis; assembly: GCF_048772815.1. NCBI lineage: Eukaryota > Metazoa > Chordata > Mammalia > Rodentia > Sciuridae > Callospermophilus > Callospermophilus lateralis. The sequence continues at coordinate 732,234 of NW_027516521.1, read as the reverse complement.
GTTGCACCCTTGACCATAGCAACCTAATTCTGAACATTGCCCTGAAACCTCTCCATATAACAAGATGCCTTTACATATAAGGGTCTGCTGGCTGCACCATGTCAGTCACAAGCCATTTGAAAGTCAATGGCAGATCCACATGACCCCACAACAGATGTTTTATCACACACTTGCACACCACTGCTCTAGGCCGACTACTTTGCAGGCACCAACTTAATGGCTTCTCTGTTCTACACCTTTTTCATGAAACCCAGTCAATCAAGGCACTGTCTGGTACAGTCATGATCAGCAACAGGACATCCAAATGTTCTTCAGTGCCGCCTGGTCATTGGAATTTCAAAAATCTCATGGTATTTATCTAGCCAATTTTCAAGGATGAAGTTGGAGGTACTGTGGGTTTCAATTCATTCAGGAATCATTCAATGGTGAGGAAGCTCATTTCAATGAAAGTTGTGGAGAACTCTCACAGGCAAGGCCTCCCAAAGAGTGGCCAAAAGGTCACATGAATCCTGGCGGATTGAGGTCTAAAATTGAGGTCCATGTGTGTTTTGACTAGCAAATATGGCTTCCAAGTCATTCAGAATAAAATTATGTGATATCCTGGCTGAGATTCCCAGTGCTCTGTGGAAAGCCACCCTAGGCCTAGATCCCGGATTCCAAGGGCGAATCTCATGTGTGGCCTCCTTAAATCCACACACAATTCATTGCAATACTTCTTTGATGTCTGATCCAGAACTTAGTCCTTAAGGAGAATGAAACCAGAGTTCAAGCCCAGGTGGATGCAGTCATCTCTTCCAACTGCGACATGAATGACCACATTTAAAACCAAAACACTCCCACATGGCCCTCATCTTCTTAAATATAGACACTCATCATAACCTCTGGCTGGAGGTTTCAATGCGGGACGGATCCCAAAAGAGTGTCCAAAATAATCTCCCTTTCTCCTCATTTGCCTAAAGTCAGGGTGGCATGGACACCCTTCCTGTGAACCTAAAGTGATTCAATAAGCCTGCCGTTAATACTGCTCTGCTTCTCCAAATTGAGGCCTACTGACTCTCAGGGATACATTCTTTATGTGATTTGGAGTCATAAGAAAACACAAGCACCTCTGCAGGGCTTCGAAGAACTCATTTGACGCAAAGGATCCCTATTCTCACTTGATAGAGGTCAGGAACCTAACAGAGGAAGGCAAGAGACTCTTCAACAATGACAGATTTTTGGCCATTTTGCTTTTGATTGCACACATGGAATCTATCTTCAGATCCATCATGTGCTGAGAATCTAAGCCACAACCTCATAGAGGGCCAAGAGGCTGATTCAGACACTTCCCTTTCCAAAGCAATTAAGCAAAGAGCCACAGGTGATGCCCATTCATTTCCATTTGAAAACTGTTTTATTCAGCCTTCACAAAGGGGTGGCCTGTGGCAAAGACCTTCCTGACATTCAGGGCAACAGAACCATAGGTAAGCAAGTGAACCAAAGCAGGGTTTCTCCACTGAGAGTTAACTGGTAACACTGATATCTGAGTTTTCTAAGATGTTCCCATTCTCTACAGCTCTCAAGTATATGGACATGTCACAGAGCTTGGAGGTTTTACATATCTTGGACACAAAACCATGAGCCTATTCTGGAGAGTGGCCAGAATTCAGGAAGAAAATAGGAAATTAGGAATTTATTAGGTGTTGCCCATCCATAAGGCACGCCACAGTCCATTCATAAATTAGGCAGGATGAATTCTGGGAAGTTTTCTACTAGACAGGACACATCCATTGATGCATTCTCTTTTCTAATGTCTACAACCACGGACACAGTGGGATACACAGACATAGAAACACTAGCATTTTCAAACGACTTACTAGAAACAGTCCACTCCAATCCAAACAAAGAGACTTTCCTTCCTATTCTCAGAACTTGAGAGAAAACCACAAGCTCACACCCAAACCCAAAAAGGCACCTCCTTAACCCAAGTAGGTCTGTGACTATCCAGAGTGTCCTCTAACAGGTGCGCCATACTATGTTCCCCTGAAATGGCCTGTTCGGTCCCAGTTCTGGTCTCCTTGGCAAACTACATGAAGTTGTCAGGAGCCAGCGGTGAACCAATAGCTGCTTTCTCAGGAAAGGTCCCTCTTCAGAGCTCTTCTGGCATTTGACCATCCTCATATCAGTAGGTACCAAGGAATACTGACTCTGTCCTTGGTAAATCCAAACAAGTGAGACCATTGGGACTCAGACTGGAACTGGCTCTGCGTGCCTGGCTTCCTGGATCTCAAGTTCAGAGATTTCCATCACCAAGGAAGTGAGGTGAGGTCACTTACTTCAGGAACTGAATGAGGTCACTGCCTTGGCCACCACATTGTCCTAACAGTTGCTTCCAAGGGTCCCATGAGATGGATGCTGCTCCTACTTCCTGTGACACTTTCACAAGTTAGAATGGTATATCAACCATAGGCACCTGGGAACAGCTCTCCACACAGGAATGGTTTGATCAGTCTTCTCTACATTAGGAAAGGAGAGGCTGATTCAGACACATCCCTTCATCCTGACCAGGTTGTTTGGCATGGAATATGACTTTTGCTCTCTTAGTTCCTTCATAGCTGCCAGCAACTTCTTCAGGGTATCATTTCTGCATGACCCTTTGATGTTCTCAGCAGGTGGAAGATCCCCTACATTATTGTATTGTAAGACAAACTCTGTCCTGGCTAATCTGTAAACTTAGTTTTGAGGGAACAGTGTATGGTTAGGGTAGTAACAGGTTCGAATTTGGTTAGGAATCATACTGAGAAATAAACAATGGTATTGGGAACCTGCGATATTTACAAGAATATATTGGTGAAATGTAAGTATGAAAACAGAAATTTAGATAAGATTTGAATCCAAGAAGGACTTTGGGCTGTTGATTGGGATACTTAGCTTTGAATTATATTGTGCACAGATGTCTCAGATAAATCAATATACAATGGCATAGGACCTTGTACCTTGGATGATTGATTGTCGAAGAGATCATCCAGTCAAAAAGGTATAGTCGGTAGGATTAGAAAAATAGTTGGTAGGTTTAGATAAAAGAGTGAGTATAGGTTTTGGACCAAAAGTTCTTTAGCAATAGGGTTTCAGATAGAGACTGAATGTAAATGTCAGCACATGTGAAGAATCAGTCACAATGATGAACTCCTGAAAATATGTAGGAAAGCAGATATCAATAGAGACATTAGGAAATCAGGCAAAGTATAAAGTAAGTGATAGGATTAGACATTTTCAACAGGGTTGAGGTTCAATATATAGTCTTAGGAAGAAACAAATATGTAGTCACCAATAGGATTGATTTGAGAGCATTAGGCAACCTGGACATGGATGTTTTTAGTAATCCATGCTCACTTTCCATTTAGACTTTGGTGAAAGGTTAATAAAATAGGTAATTGTCACTTCCTGTTTTTCTGTATGCTTAACAAAACACTGTTGAAATATTTATGACTGTTTGCTAATCTTGTTTCCAAAATGTGCTGTCCCCAACTGCCAAACTGCAGAATGTACACCCTCACCTTTTTGTATGCAAATCGCCCCCTTGCCCTGACCCATCAATAAACTTCCCTTTCTGCCCTCTCCAGCGAAAGTATATAAGCTCTGCTTAAGCTGTTCTCATTGCTCTCTGCTCTATTCAAGTGATCTGTGAGCTTCAGAATGCTGGACTTCCAATAAATCCTTTACTGTTGCATGTGACATTCTCTTGGTCGTCTCTTTTTCTGACGCTCGCCCGACCTTTAAATCTGGAGCCACCAGCGAGATCCAGCAGCAGCGGACAAAAGATGCCCAAGGGGCTCCTTTCAGGGTAAGTAAAGCTACTCTCTCTGGTTTCAGATTTCAGGTTAGGGTTTTGTAATATTACTATCGGTGATGAGTGTGAGCTCTCTCTGACGGTGGCTGAGAGACGTGTCACAGAGCCACAGGCCACGTCCCTGGGACACACCCCAGAGTTCTCAGGAAATCGAGGAATAATAGTCTCCTCAACTCAGTGATATTTTGTTTCGAATTCAGTATTGCCAGTCCATCAGGTTTTGCCGGGTACTCAGTCCTGGTCTCAGTATTGGATGTCTATTGCCTGTCGTTATTGTCTTGTCTTCTCTGTGTAGTGTGTCGTTGCTTTCACTGTTTGTGTATCTCTCATTTTGGGACAGAGCACTTCAACACCTCTCTCCCTGACCCTTGATCACTGGACCAAAGTCCGCTTAAGGGTCCAGAATCTTTCTTTTTCAGTAAAACGCTGAACCTGGCAGACTCTCTGTGCCTCAGATTGACACACCTTTGGAGTTGGATGGCCCCCAGAAGAATGTTTCTACTTCCCACTAATTTGAAAAATCAGAGATATTGTCTTTCAGCTGGGGCCACATAGCCATCCAGATCAACAGCCATATATCTTAACTTGGCAGGACCTCTGCAAATCTCCTCCTCCATGGGTGAAGCCTTTCCTTGTCCCTGCCCCCGCTCCTACTCCTTCCACCATGATTCGATCTCTCAAACCCTATGCTCCTCCTCCTCCACCCTCTGTTCTCCCTGAGTCTCAAGACTCTACTGGACTCTCCTATCCCTTCTTATCCCCTGCCCTCATCCCCAAACCCAACAACCTCTAAGTGATTCCAATGCTGCTGACTCAGCCTCTCCGCCATTGGAGGAAGTTAGGCCGGCCCAGCGCCCTCCAGATGACTCCTCCACGTAACACACAGCCCTTCCTTCCCTGGAGGAAGCTTGCCCGCTAAAAGAACTCAAAGAACTACCTGGCGTTTTCACACCTGCCTACTTGGGATGATTGCCAACAAATCCTAAGGACTCTCTTCATGACAGAGGAATGAGAGAGAAACCACCTGGAAGCTAGAAAAAAATATTCTCGGACGAGATGGGTGACCAACACAACTTCCCAACATAATCAAAGCCGGCTTCCCCTTGAACTGACCCAACTGGGACCCTGACACCTTTGAAGGTAGGGAGCATCTGTCCACTTATTGCCGGGCCCTAATAGTGGGTTTCCAACCGGCCGGTAGGCAACCAACTAATTTGGCCAAGTTAAGAGAGATTATTCAAGGGCCTGATGAATATTCCTCTATGTTTGTAGAGACAATTATGGAGGCATATAGGAGATTTACTCCTTTTGTTCCTCAGGCGGAGGATCAAAATGCATCTGTCATGATGGCCTTCATTGGGCAAGCTGCCCTGGATATTAAAAGAAAGTTACAATACTTTGAGAGATTTAGTCAGAGAAGCCGAGAAAGTATAGTATAAGTGAGAAACAGAGAGAAAGAAAGGGAGCAAAGGGAAGATGAGAGATGCAAAAGACAGACTAAGGCATTGACTAAGGTCCTGGTCACACCAATAAATAGGACAGAAATTAAGAAACAGGGAGACAGGAAGGTATACCTTGGCGCACGCCAGAGGCCACCCCTGGCCTAAGATCAATGTGCCTACTGTCAAGAAAAAGAACACTGGGTCAAAGAGTGCCCTAGAAAGAGACAGCCACTCCAGGCAGCCATTCTGACTCTGGAGGATTACTAAGAACGTCGGGGCTCAGATCCCTTCCCGGAGCTCAGGGTAACTTTTGAAGTGGAGAGGATCCCTGTAAACTTTGAAGTGGATACAGGTGCAGTATACTCAGTCTTTAAGGCCCCAAAGGGCCCACTATCAAATAAAAGGTCTCTAGTTCAAAGGGCTAACAGCAGTAAATATCAGACATAGACAACTAAGAGGACCATGGACATGGGGAAAGGAAAAATCCATCACTCCTTCCTTGTAATCCCAGGATGCCTGGCCCCATTGATGGGCAGAAATCTGCTCAGTAAGCTCTGGGCCAAAACAACTTTTAACCCCGAAGGCCCCAAAATGAAATTTCTAAATCCTTCAGTAAAAACTCCTATAGTCTTGGCTTTATAAATGTCAGTAGAAGATGAACAACAACTCTTCACACCCCCCAAGACTGATCAAACAGGAAAGCTACCCCAGAAATGGATAACAGATTACCCAGATGCTTGGGCAAAAACTGCTGGGTTAGTCCTAGCCGTGAAATAACCTCCAAGAACAGTGGAGTTAAAAACCTCAGCCTTCCCAATCAATGTCAAACAATATCCTCTGAGCAAAAAAGCTAAAGATGGAATAAGGCCCCATATTCAGAAATATCTGGCCTTAGGTTCCTAAGGCCCCGTCAATCGGCCTGGAACACTCCCTTGCTACCAGTAAAAAAAGCCAGGAACCGGGGACTATCCCCCGTTCAGGATCTAAGAGAGATCAACGACAGAGTGCAGGACATTCACCCCACGGTAACTAATCCGTACAATCTGCTTATCACTTTAAACCCAGAGCAGAAATGGTATACTGTTCTGGACTTAAAAGTTGCTATCTTTTGCTTGCCTCTGCATTAAGATAGTCAGTTGCTGTTTGCTTGCTAGTGGGTAGACCCAGAAACCGGAACGTCTGGTCAACTAACTTGGGCTAGACTCCCCAAAAGGGTTCAAAAACTCCCCCACTCTCTTTGATGAAGCCCTCCCCAGAGATCTCAACAACTTCAGAACTATGCACCCTGAAGTCACCCAGCTTCAATACGTGGATGACCTGCTACTGGCAGCCAACACCAAGGAAAACTGTGAGTCTGGGACCAAAGCACTATTATATGAGCTTCCTCAATTCGGGTATAGAGCTTCAGCCAAAAAGGCCCAAATTTGGCAGCAAAAAGTAATCTTCCTGGGCTATTCCCTTAGGGGCAGTAAACGATGGCTCACTGAGCCCAGAAATCAAACAGTTGTGCAGATACCACCCCCATCTAGCAGCAGACAACACAGAGAGTTTTTTGGGACTACTGGGTTTTGCAGGTTATGGATTCCTGTGTTTGCGTTCTTAACTTCTCCTTTATACCCGCTGTTAAAGGGAGATGCCCAATTCCAATGGACCCCAGAGCACCAGAAAGCTCTTGATAACATCTAACGACACTGGCACTGAACTCCTCAACTTGACTGAGCCAAGCCTGCAATTTCAGAAAGCCCTACACTACGTTAAAAATGTGCATCAATTTACACAACTTGGTTCAAAGAAACTGCAGGCATTCTTGAAGGATCAAGAACTGAGTTTTCCACTAACCGACTCACAGCGAAAGGAAATAACTGAACGGGTAACAAAAGCCTGCCTGGTCTGTCAATAGGTTAATGCTTATCCTTCCAAGCTTCCTGCAGGAAAGCACCTATGAGGAACCAGACCAGGACAATTCTGGGAAGTGGACTTTACTGAAATTAAGCCAGCAACTTATGGACTTAAATATCTCCTAGTCTTTGTAGGTACATTTTCAGGATGGATTGAAGCCTTCCCCACAAAAAAAAAAATGCACAAATGGTGGTCAAGAAGATCCTGAAAGATATTTTTCCAAGATACGGCCTGCCTAAGGTAATAGTGTCTGATAATGGCAGAGCGTTCATGGCCCAGGTAAGTCAGGGGTTGGCCAGGACCCTGGGGATAAATTGGAAGTTACATTGTGATTATAGACCCCCCAGCTCAGGACAGGTAAAAAAAAATAAATAGAACCATTAAAGAGACCTTAACGAAATTAAGCTTAGAGAGCGGCATAAAAGATTGGACTATGCTCCTGTCTTATGCACTGTTTCATGCAAGAAATACTCCCTCTTTTTCTTTGTGTAACCTCACCCCCTATGAAATTCTCTATTGGGCCCCTCCTCCTGTAAGGGACCTAACCCCAACACTAAGACCTAATGATCCCTTCCACACCCTCTTGTTTGACAGACTTAAAGGTGTTGAAAGAACTCAGCGATACCTGTCGAAACAGCTCTCCACTGCCTACCAACCTGGTAAAGAGGGGACTCCACATTGATATCAAATAAGAGACTTCCTCTACATAAGACAACATCAGGTGTCATCCCTGGAACCCCGCTGGAAAGGACCATACCAGGTGCTACTTATAAAACCTACAGTGGTAAAGGTAGACGGAATCAGTTCCTGCATCCTAATTTTCATCTCAAGCCTGCGCCCTGTCCAGATTCTGGCTGGAAACTGGAAAAGACTGGTAACCATTTCAAATTGCATATTCGCCATGTGGATAAGCCTATAGACTCTCCCCTTGGCCACCAGTAGTCCTAACCCTCATCAGCCCGTTCAGCAACGATGGCTGATCACAAATCCTACTAGACAAGAAGTATGGTCTATCTCGCATAAAGCCCACTTAGGGACCTGGTGGCCATCACTCCACCCAGACATTTTTCAGCTGGCTATACGTCTTTCCTATTGGGATATCTCTGATGAAGAGGATCCCACTAAAATTCCATTAAATCCCTTCCGTACCATAGATAATGGAAACAAACATTATGGATGTAGGGACACGCGAGCCAGATGCAGGTTGGCTAGCCTAGACTACTATGTTTGCCCAGAAGACTATCAAAGCCACAAACAGCCATGGCTGTGTAGGGGAAAAGCCGACTTCTTCTGTAAATAATGGGGATGTGAGCAAACCGGGGATGCCTGGTGGAACCCAAACTCCTCATCAAATTTAGTACACAGCATTGGCCATATTACCAATTAGAAAACCAAAACCGAAGACCCACAGAGGGGTCCCTAGATCCTCAAATTCTGTGACCTTTTCAACTTCAGCAAGTGTTCAAAAGGAACCATCCTTTTGGAATTCCCTTCCAAGGAAATTCCCCTATTTGTAGGCCTTTTCCCTCCTTTGCTCACATCCTGAATTATGCTTCTCCAATAGATCCTCACCCCCTGACTTCTGCTCCAGACTCTCTGCTGTCACTTCCACATCAGCAACCTGATTTCTCCCGTCCAATTACTAGATAATAAACCCAAACCTCCCGTGGTTCTCAGTCAATTGCCCCCTTGCTGAGGTAGCAGGTACTGAGGTACCCTTCCACCCACTCACTCCTCTCTTCTCCTGTCAGTGCCCGCACCAGCTCCAACCAGGTCCTCTTACCAGCTAAAAGAAAGCTCAAACCAGCTGAGGAGTGCCCTCAGATGCCTATCCAAGATGTAATGAAAATGGCCTTTAAAGTTTCTTTGTCATCACTGAAAACAGGTTATGAAGAATTTAAAGTCCCTCACAGGCTTTTAGGGATACTCCCTCCCATCTTCCAGTCTGCTCTACCTGTTCTACTGCTCAAGTTTTGTTGCCAGAAAAATCCCAAACCCCTTTCCCATTATTCTTTTATATCTCTTTTTCCTCATTCTCAGATCCACGGAGCTGCTCTCATCACCAACCCCCCGCCTTCCCCGTCTTCCCACTCTATACCAGGCCCACAGAAAAATATTAAATGGCCTTCTCCAGAAGTCTTCATCATGGATGACTTTAGTACTTTCAGCAACAGAGTCCCTATAAGAGTTCAGTGTAGATAAACCTCCTCGTTTCGTGTTCCTCTGTTCTTCTTGGACACTGGCTGGAAAAATCATCACTCCTAAGCTAGACACCCCCTTACTAGTTTTTAACAAAATATGTGAACAAGGCCTCTGGCCTTGAGCTGGGGCTTCCAAAGATGGCTACATTTCTAAGATAAAGAAGTTACCAACTGGGCTCCATGGTAACAACTGGCAGGGAGAAAAAAAAAGAAGAAAAAGCTCTCCCCCTCCCAGGTTGTCCATTAAAATTTAACTTGCCCAGAGCAGAGGAAAAAAAAAAAACAGAAACAAAAACTGCTTTTTTGAGAACTTCTGCAGACTGTGAATTTCTGAGACACTTACGTTACATGTTGGGTACAAAATTCTGAAACTACCTAAACTTGGGATTCAGGGAATTAATTGATTACAACAGAAGCAATGCCCTCTAAATTCAGTTGCCACCAAATAGGACTGTTTCCCTGTCTTCTGTGCTATCTTAGGTGCCTTGCCTTGTCCGTCCCTACAACAGTATAATTCTATATACTTAAACATTGTTTATGTTTTCACAAAATGATCAACAGATGGGATTAAGTATGTAATGGTGCAGATATTTCCGAGAGTGCTCTATCATGACGCAGGATCATTTAAAGTTCCAATAGGGGGGCATACAACCTGGTTTCACCTGGAACCTGTATCCCTCACTTTCTCCATCCTATTAGGATTAGGAGTTGCTGCAGGGGTGGGCACAGAAACCACTGCCCTAGTCCATGGGACACAACAAATGACCCAATTAGAAGCAGCAATAGACAAAAACTTAAAGATATTAAAAACCTCCATCACAGCTTTACACGAATCTTTAACCTCTCTCTCTGAAGTTGTTTTACAGAACAGTTGAGGGTTCGACCTCCTCTTCATGAGAGAAGGGGCCTTTTTCCTGAATTGAGGGAAGAATGTTTTTATTATGCCGACCATATTGGAGTTGCAAAAGAATCTATGATTAAATTAAGAAGAAGCCTTGTAGAGCATCAATAAGAGAGAGAGGCCCAAAAAGGGTGGTTTGAGTCTTGGTTCACAGAGTCCCCCTGGTTAACTATGCTTTTATCAGCCCTGGCCGGTCCATTAATAATCCTCATATTATTGATAACTGTAGAACCTTGTTTGCTCAACCATGTAGTTTCCTTTCTCCAAGCTCAAATTGGACAAGTTAAACTTATGGTAATAAGAAAACAATATACCACACTAGCAGACATAAAATGTGACACCACCCAATGATCACTTTTATGATTAAAAGTAACCAAAAGAAGAAGTGGGGAATGAAAGGTTAATAAAATGGGTATTTGTCACTCCCAGTTTTTCGGTATGTTTAACAAAACACTGTTGATATCTTGAGAACAGTTTGCTCATCTTTTTCCCTGAATGTGCTGTACCAACTGCAAAACTGCAGAATGTACTCCCTCTCCCGTTTGCATGCAAAATGCCAACTCGCCCTGAGCCATCAATAATCTTCCCTCCCTGCCCTCTCCAAGGAAAGTATATAAGCTCTGCTTAAGCTGTTCTCAGGGCTCTCTGCTCGATTCAAGGGAGCTCTGAGCCCCAGCATGCTGGACGCACATCAACCCTTGGCTGTTGCATGAGAAAGTCTCTTGTGGTTTCTTCCTCCGACGCTCACCTGACCTTTACATTGGTAAAATAATAAGTGTGACCTTTGCTTTTTGTGTCCAGAATATTACTGTGATAAAATGTATATGTAGATAAGGTGACTTGAGTATATCTTCTGCCATTTCTGGGAGCAATATTTTGAAGATGTACAAATTAGTATTGGGTGTACAAATAGGTGTACCCTGTGACTATGAATATAGAGATAATGCATGAATAGACCATATTGTGAATAAATAATATAATGGGTTCCAAATGTAAATAATGGATTCCATTGATATCTGAAAATATACAGGAAATCTTATATTGATACACATACATTCATTCCAACCACTTATACATCTAAAGGTAATATTAGGTTTATGGTTTATCATGAAGAGTGTGTGAGTTTTGCTTCAAAAGTGATTATGGAAAGTCTCTAAGGGGAATCACACCAGTGTTCAAGCCCAGGTGGATCCATTCACCTCTTCCAAGTGCCACACAAATTACCACAATTCAAAACAAAATGCTCACACATGGCCCTTATCTTCTTCCATGTAGACACTCATCATAACCTCTGGATGGAGGTTTCCATGAGGGGCGAGGCCAAGACTGTTTCCAAAATAACTTCCCTTTCCCCTCACTTGCCTAAAATCTGTGTGGCCTGGAAATCCTGACTGTGAATCAGTAGTGATCAAATAGCCCTGCAGTTAATACTGCTCGGCTTTTCTAATTTGGGGACTACTGACTGTGGGGTTTAGATTCTTTATGTGAATTGGAGTCATGAGAAAACCCAAGAGCATATGGGCTAGCCTCTGCAGGGCTTTGAAGAACTCATTTGACCCAAAGGATCCCTATTCTCAATTGATGAATGTCAGGAACCCTAGAGAGGAAGGCGACAGTCTTCATCCACAATGACTGCTCTTTTGGCCATTTTAGTTTTGGATGCACACTTGGGATCTTTTTTTAGATCCATCAGGTGCTGAGAATCTAAGACACAGCCATACACAGGGCCAAGAGGCTGACTCAGACACATCCCTTTCCAAAGCAATTAAGCAAAGAGCCCCAGGTGATGCCCATTCATTTCCATTTTAAAACTGTTTTCTTCAGGCTTCACAAAGGGGTGGCCTGAGGCAAAGAACTTCCTGACATTCAGGGCAAGAGAACAATAGGTAAGCAAAAGGTTCAAAGCAGGGTTTCTCCAGTGAGATTTAATGGTCATTCTGATATCTGATTTTTCTGAAATGCTCGCCATTCCCTTGAGCTATCCAGTACATGGCCATGCCACAGAGCTTGAAGGTGGTACACACCTTAGACACAAAACCATAACCCTTTTTTGGAGAGGGGCCAGAATTCAGGAAGAAAACTGGAACTTAGGAAGATTCCACTTGTTACCCATCGATAAAGCAATGTGAAGTCCATTCAAAAATTGGGCAGTATGAATGCTGGGAAGCTTTCTACTAGACAGGACACATCCATTGATGCATTCTCTTTTCTAATGTCTACAACCACGGACACAGTGTGATAAACAGACATAGAAACACTTGCATTGTCAAATGACTTACTAGAAACCGATCATTCCACACCAAAAAAAGCGCCTTGCCTACCTATTCTCAGAACATGAGACAAAACCGCAAACCCACACCCACACCCACAAAGGCACCTCCTTCCCCCAAGAAGGCCTGTGACTATCTGGATTGTCCTCTGATTGGTGGGCAATACTATGTTCCCCCGAAATGGCCTTTCCTGTCTCAGTTCTGGTCTCCTTTGCCAACTCTGTGAATGTGTCAGGGCCCAGAGGTGAGCCACTAACTGTTTTCTCAGGAAAGGCCCCTCTTCAGAGCTTTGCTGGAATTTGGCCATTCTCACATCAGTAGGTACCAAGAAAGACTGACTCTGTCATTGGTAAACCCAAACAAGTGAGACCACTGGGACTGGGACTCGGACTGCCTCTGGGTGCCTGGCTTCATGAATCCCAAGTTCAGACATTTCCATCACCAAAGAAGTGAGGTGAGGTCACTTCCTTCAGGAACTGAATGAGGTCACTGCCTTAGCAACCACGTTGTCCTAACACTTGCTTCCAAGAGTCCCATGAGACAGAAGCTGCCCCTAATACCTGTGACAATTTCACAAGTTAGAATGGTATATCAACCATAGGCACCCAGGAAAATCTCTCCAGACAGGCCAGGTTTGGCTTCCAAGTGTCACATGAGAAGCAGGCTGCCCCTACTTCCTGTGACACTTACACAAGTTAGAAGGGTATAACAACCATCAGCACCCAGGAACTGCTACCCACACAGGCCTGGTTTGGTCCACCTTCTCTGTATTAATAAGAGAGAGACTGATTCAGACAGAACCCTTCATTCTGACCAGGTTGTTTGCCATTGAACATGACTTTTGCTCTCTCAGGTCCTTCATAGCTGCTACATCTTCTCCAGTGATCATTTCTGCATGGAACTTTGAGGTTCTCATTAGGGGGAAGTTCCCCTACATTCCTGTATTGTAAGACCAACTCTGTCCCTCCTCTCTGTAAATTTAGGTTGAGGGAAAAGTGTATGCTTAGGGTTAATAACATGTTTGATTTGTGTTAGGAATCATTTTGCTGGATGAATAATGATCTTGGGAACCTGCAATATTTATAAGAATATATATTTGAAATGTAAGTATGAAAACAGAAATCTAGGTAAGATTTGAAGCCAGGAAGGGCATTGGGCCCTTGATTGGAATATTTAGCTTTGAATAACATTTTGCACTCTGGTATCAGATAAACCTATATACAATGGAATAAAAACTTGTACCTGAGATGCCTGAATGTCGAAGAGAACATCCAGTCAAAAAGGGATAGTCAGTAGGTTTAGGAAGATCCTAGGTTTAGGAAAAAGAGTGAGTCTTTGAGTTGGACCAATAGTTCTTTAGCAATAGGGTTTCCTTTAGAGAGTGAATGTAAATGTCAGCACATATGAAGAGTCAGTCACAATGATAAACTGGGGAAATTATGTAGGAAAGCAGATATCAATAGAAACATTAGGAAATCAGGCAACGTGTAAATTGAGTGATAGGATTAGACATTTTCAACAGGCTTGAGGTTGAATATATAATCTTATGAAGAAACAAATATGTAGTCACCAATAGTATTGACATTTGAGAGCATTAAGCAACTTGGACATGGATGTTATTAGCAATATATACTCACTTTCAGTTTAGGCTTTGGTCCATTCATAAGTGTGACCTTTGCATTTGTTTCCAGAATATTACTGTGATAAAATGTACATGTAGATCAGGTGACATGAGTATTTCTTCCACCATTATGGGGAGCAATATTTTTAAAACCTATAAATTAGTATTGGGTATACAAATAGGTGTACCCTGTGTCAATGAATATAGAGATGATGCATGAATAGACCATACTGTGAATAAATAATATAACTGGATCCAACTTTAGAAATTGGAATTGGAATAAATTAATATCTGAAAATATACAGGAAATCTTATATTGATATTGGTATACATACATTCATTACAACCAGTTATACATCTAATCATAATATTAGGTTTACGGTTTATCATGAAAAGTGTGTGAGGTTTGCTTCAAAAGTGATTATGGAAATAGAAAATAATGTGTTTGGAAGGAAGTCTCAAGAAAGACCAGTCAAGAAACTGGAGGAATACATGTGTTCTGGGGCAGGAAGTGATTGAAAGTGAAACAAATGTTTTAAATTTTGAAATTTTGGATGAAATATTTATCCAATGATGTGCATAAACTGAAGAAATAGTAGTGTACCAGTGTTGAATAAAAATGAACGTCAAAATACACATCATGTCCCATAGGAATCTACTTGCATTGATGTTAAACAGGGTAAGTGACTGTAGAAATATTAGAATTTGTATGCATCTTTCACTGAAGTTAGTTCTCAGTTCTAGGAAACAAATATGTATTTCAGGTGAATGAATATTTCTGAGAATAATCTTGTGAAAAGTTGACTATAAATCCACATATATGAATATGAATGTATTTACGGACTGTATAATAAGACACATATATTTCATATTTTGAAAAATCTGGAATATATATATATACACACACACACACACACACACACACACACACAAAACACACACAGACATTAAAAATTAGGAATATATATGCCAGTGGAAATTCATGGTGAAATATGTATCGTCCACAGATCCGAAATTTTTAATTTTACTGAACATGTATTTATGAATAATGTTGTTCAACTAGGAAGGTAACCCATAGGTTGAATTTTAATATCCAACAGGGTTTATGAGGAGTGATCTCTTCTTATAATTTGTATCTGCCAAGTCAGCCACCTCACAAGAATGTACATGTGATACCAGGTAGGATTCTACATGTGCATATAAAAATACATGTTCTCAGTAGGCAACAGAGAAAGGGAGGCAAGAATTCACATATTTATTAACTTTAAAAACACATGGAAATCTATTTCAATTAAAAATTAACTAGATTTTTAACACCTAACCTGCATAATGCAAATAGCAAGTACAACTGTACACAATGCCTCCACTGAACTACTTGTATTTCTATTCTGTTTGGGTTATTTTTCTCCATCATATTAGAAATAGAAGTCAGAGTCTAGTGGTTTATGAGTTAGTGTCAGGGATTCAGTATTTCGAATGAAAAATTGGAAATGAATCCAATGTGTATGCAAATATGTGCTACACAAATATGCTCCCACTCTCATCCACAACAATGCCTTGACATTACCTTCGCCCCAAGTAAGACACAATTAGAGGAGAAGAGTTAGAAAATCTGTGAATGCATATCTGGAATGGAATACGCTCAGGAGTTCACAATCTTGGAGGTGGTAGAGCAGTTTCCAAAAGTAAGGGACTTGGTAACCACTCCACAAACATGGAGCTCTGTTGGCCTATAGACTTATTGAGAAACTGCCTCTGAGGTTGGGCACTTGAAATATATGTTGTTGTCAGGAGCTTTAGCTTTCTGAGATCATCAAAGCTGGGTCTGCATCTATGTGACCTGGAGGACATGGATTCTTATTTTACAATGAACATGAGGCAGCAGTGCTGAATTCTCTCTTTGTAGGTAAACTGTGGCCACTGGGGGCTAAGTGTTTCCCCGTGTTGACTGTTTAGCCATTTGGTCCTCCTCCACTTTTCTTGGTGTTTTTTTCTGTTGCACTGGAACTTTGGTATTTGCTTAACAAAATACAACAATTTAAACTGGGAAACAGTGCTGGAGAGAGTTCTGACTCATGTGGTGGGTCAGGGTCTGCAGGAGAATACACCATCCAGGCTTCTTTCCCACATAGCTTGCACCCTTGACCATATCAACCTGGTTCTGAACATTGCCCCGAAACCTCTCCATAAAACAAGATGCCATTACAAATAAGGGTCTACTGGCTGCACCATGTCAGTCACAAGCTATTTGGAAACCAATGGCCGAACCACATGGTCCCACCACAGATGTTTTATAACACACCTTCCCAACACTGCTCTAGGCCCACTACTCAGCAGGCTCCAACTTACTGGCATCTCTGTTATACATTATTTTCATAAAACCCAGTCAATGAAGGCGCTCTCTCGTATACTCATGATCAGCAACAGGACATCCAAAGATTCTCCAGTGCCCCCTGGTCATGTAATTTCAAAAATTTCATGGTGTTTATCTTGCCACTTTTCAAGGATGAAGTTGGAGGCACTCTGGGTTTCAAAAACCACTAAATGTTGAGGAAGCTCATTTCAATGAAACTCTGGAGAAGTCTCATTGGCAAGGCTTCCCAGAGAGTGGACAAAAGGTCACATGAAGCCAGGCCAATTGAGGTCTACAATGTGAGCTCCATATGTGTTTTGACTCTCAACTATGGCTGCCAAGACTTTAAGAATAAAATCATGGGATATCTTGGCTGAGATTCCAAGTGCTCTGTGGAAAGCCACCCTGGGCCTTGACCTCAGTTCATAAGGGCGACTCTCATGCGTGGCCTCCTAAAATCCCAACACAAATCATGGCAATACTTCTCTGAGGTCAGTTCCAGAACTCAGTCTCTAAGGGGATTCACACCAGAGTTCAAGCCCAGGTGGACCCAGTCATCTCTTCCAGTCGCCACACAAATGACCACAATTTAAACCAAAACAATCTCACATGGCCCTCATCTTCTTCCATATAGACACTCATCATTACCTCTAGCTGGAGGTTTCTATGAAGGGCGCTGGACAAGAGAGTGTCCAAAATAAGTTCCCTTGCCTGTCATTTGCCTAAAGTCAGGGTGGCCTGGACACCCTTCTTGTGACCATGAGTGATCAAACAGGCCTACCATTAATACTGTTCTGCTTCTCCAATTTGAGGCCTACTGACTGTGGGGTTTAGATTCTTTATTTGGATTGGGGTCATGAGAAAACCCAAGCACCAATGGGCTGGACTCTGCAGGGCTTTGAAGAACTAATTTGACCCAAAGAATTCCTATTCTCACTTGATGGAGTTCAGGAACCTTACAGAGGATGGCGAGAGACTTCATCCATAATGAATGCTCTTTTGGCCATTTTGGTTTTGGATGCCCACATGGCATCTTTCTTTAGAACCATCAGATGCTGAGAATCTAAGCCACAGCCTCACACAGGGCCAACAGGCTGATTCAGACACATCCCTTTCAAAATCAATTACTCAAAGAGGGACAGGTGATGCCCATTCATTTCCAATAGAGAACTGTTTTATTCAGGCTTCACAAAGGGGTGGCTTTAGGCAAAGACCTTCTTGACATTCAGTGCTATAGAACAATAGGTAAGCAAAAAGCCCAAAGCAGGGTTTCTCCACTGAGACTTTCCTGGTCACACTGATATCTGAGTTTTCTGAGATTCTCGCCATTCCCTTCAGCTATCCAGTACATGGCCATGTCACAGAGCTTGGAGGGGGTACATATCTTGGTCACAAAACCATGAGCCTATTCTGGAGAGTGGCCAGAATTCAGTAAGAAAACAGGAACTTAGGAAGATAGCAGGTCTTGCCCATCAATAAGTAAAGCCTCCATCCTTTCATAAATTGGGCAGGATGAGTGTTGGTAAGCTTTTTCCTAGACAGGACATCCATTGATGCATTTTCTATTGTAATGTCTGCAACCACGGACACAGTGGAATACACAGACATAGATACACTCGCCTTGTCAAATGACTTACTAGAAACAGTCCATTCCAAACAAAAGAAACCACTTTTTCTACCTATTTTCAGAACATGAGACAAAACCACAAACACACACTCATTCCCATAAAGGCACCTCCTTCTCTCAAGTAGGTCTGTGACTATCTGGAGTCTCCTCTGCCTGGTTGGCCATACTTTGTTCCCCCGAAATGGCCTGTTTGTTCTCAAATCTGGACTCCTTGGCCCACTCTGTGAAGTTTTCAGGAGCCAGTGGTCAGCCACTACCTGCTTTCTCAGGAAAACCCCTCCTCAGAATTTTCCTGGCATTTGGCCATCCTCACATCTGTAGGTACCAAGAAAAACTGACTCTCTCCATGATAAATCCAAACAAGTGAGATCTCTGTGACTGTTACTGGGCCTGGCGCTGGGTGCCTGGTTTCCGGGATCCCAAGTTCAGAGAGTTCCATCAACAAAGAAGTGAAGTATGTCACTTCCTTCAAGAACTGAATGAGCTCACAGCCTTGGCAACCACTTTTTCCTAATATTTTCTTCCTTGGGTTCCATGAGATGGAGGCTGCCCCTACTTCCTCTGACACTTTCACAAGTTAGAATGGTATATCAACCATAAGTACCAGGGGAAAGATCTCCACACAGGCCTGGTTTGGTCCATTTGCTCTACATTAAAAAGAGAGAGACTGATTCAGACACATTCCTTTATCCTGACCAGGTTGTTTTCTATGGAAAATGACTTTTGCTCTCTCGGGTCCTTCATAGCAGTCTACATCTTCTTCAGGGATTATTTCTGCATGGATCTTTGAGATTCTCAGAAAGTGGAAGATCCCCTACATTCCTGTGTTGTAAGACCAACTCTGTCCCTGCACTCCTGAAAAGTTAGATTGAGGGAACAGTGTATGGTAAATAACATGTTCGATTTGGGTTAGGAATCATTCTGCAAGATGAATAATGGTTTTGGGAACCTGTGATATTTACAAGAATATATAGGTGAAATATAAGTATGGAAACAGAAATCTAGGGAAGATTTGAAGCCAAGTAGGGCATTGGGCCCTTGAGTGGGATACTTAGCTTTGAATTATAATCTGCACAGATGTCTCAGATAAGTCAATATACAATGAAATTGGATCTTGTACCTCGGATGATGGAATAACAAGCAGAACATCCAGTCAAAAAGGGATAGTCCGTAGGATTAGCAAGATAGTCAGTAGGTTTAGAAAGAAGAGTGAGTATCGGATTTGTACCAAAAGATCTTTACAAATAGGGTTTCGGGTAGAGAGTGAATGTAAATGTCAACACATGTGAAGAGTCAGTCACAATGATGAACTGTGGAAAATATGTAGGAAAGCAGATATAAATAGAGACATTAGGAAATCAGCAAAAGTATAAAGTGTGTAATTTGATATTTTCAAAAGGGTTGAGTTTGAATTTATAATCTTAGGAAGAAACAAATATGTTGTCACAAATTGGATTGACCTTTGAGAGCATTAGGTAACCAGGACATGGATGTTTTCATTAATCCATGCTCACTTTCCATTTAGGCTTTGGTAAAATCATAAGTGTGACCTTTGCATTTTGTTTCCAAAATATTATTGTGAAAAAATGTATATGTAGATAAGGTGACATGAGTATTTTTTTCACCATTTCTGTAGCAATATTTTGTAGACGTATAAATTAGTATTCAGGGTACAAATAGGTGTACCCTGTGTCTATGAATATGCAGATAATGCATGAATAGATCATACTGTGTGTAAATAATATAACTGGTTCCTCTTTAAATAATGGATTGAATTGATATCTGAAAAAATAAAAGAAATCTCAAATTGATATACAATCATTCATACCAACCAGTTATACATCTAATGGTAATATTAGGGTTATGGTTTATCCTGAAAGGTGTGTGAGTTTTGCTTCAAAAGTGATTATGCAAAGCAAAAATAATGTGTTTCGAAAGAAGTCTCATGAAAAGAATAGTCAAGAAACCAGGAGGAATACATGTGTTCTGAAGCAGGAAGTGATCGAACGTGAAACACATGCCTATAAATTTGCGAAATTTTGGATGAAATATATATTGTATGATGTGCATAAACTGCAGAAATAGTAATGTACCAGTGTTGAATAAAAATGAACATCAAAATACACATCATGTCCCATGGAAAACTACTTGCATTGATGTTTATCTGGGTCAGTTACTGTAGAATAATTAGGATATTTATGCACCATTCACTGAAGTTAGTTTTCAGTACTAGGAAAAAAAATATGTATTTCAGGTGGATGAATATTTCTGAGAATAATCTTATGAAAATTTGATTATAAATCCACATAAATCACAAAACATTTTAAACACAAAACACACACGGACATTAAAATGTAGCAATATATATGCCAATTTAAATTAATCTTGAAATATATATCATCCACTTTTCCAAAACTATTTATTTAATGAACTTGGATTTATGTATAATGTTGTTCAGCTAGAAAGCTCCCCCATAAATTGAATTTTCTGTTCCAACAGTGTTTAGGAGGAGTGATCTTCTAAATGAGTATGCAAATATGTGCTACACAAAAATCTTCCCACTCTCATCCAGAACAATGCCTTTATATTACCGTCACCCCAAGTAAGACGCAATTGGAGGAGAAGAGTTTGAAAATCTGTGAATACATATCTGGAATGTAAAATGCTCAGGAGTTCACGACCTTGCAGGTTGTAGAGGAGTTTCCAAAAGTAAGGGACAGGCTTGATAGACCCAACCTGATCTTTTATTAAAATTGGGAGCCATCTTGCCAGAAAGCCGTGAAAAGATAATTTTGGCTTTACTATAAATTACTGCAAATTCTGAACCTGGTTGGAATGCCTGCCCGTGACTTGAACTCATCCATCCCTGGCTCTCTGACCAGAATACAGCGCTCTCTGAAACATTAGTGACACCTCATAAATATTTTCCTTCCCAGGCCAGAAAACGACCCTCTCTGAGGCTCTAATGGTCCTCATAATTTCTGATGTTGGGGCCAGCAAAAAAAAAAAAAATGTAAACTACCATTAGTGTGATGTTTTCAAGTTCTGTTATCTGTAAGCCACTTTTGTATCACTTTCTGGGCTATATAGCCTGGCTGCAGGAAAGGTGGTGTTGCTGTCTTGTTCCCGCCATTTTTGGAGGGAGAGGCAGCCCGGCCGGTTTTTATAATAAGCTTGCCTTAATTTGATTTTAATTGGTGTCAGTGGTCTTTTCTTGTGTCCTGGTCTAACATTTTGGAGTTCCCCAGCGAGATGACCCTGCCCAACCCGATCACAAGACCAGACAACTGAAAATTCTGAAGCTGGCCTTCTCTCCAGGGCACCAGGCTGGAGAGCCACTCTGGGGGGTGCACAACTTGAGATGTTACAAGGCCTTGGGGTGAGCCTTCAGTCTGGGTAGCACTGCAGTGAACCACCGCACTAAAACTATTAGCAAGCACCTGGTAGAGGAGGCCTCCATAGGTAAGTGACGCCTTTATAACATCTGATATCTGGTTAAGGGAGATCTCTTCTGATGACAGAGAGGTGGCCTGGGGAGGCTCACATACACTCCTGTCCAGCACAGTAATGAGAATTGTTCTGTCCTCTGTTCTGTTCTGTAGGGAATTCCTCTGGAAGGGTAGAGAGGTGCCGAGGGGCACACACACGCTCCTACTGGAAGCTTTAGCAAGACGTTGCATTGCTCCTCTGTTTTTCTGTTTCTTCACCGGGTTTCTCTTTCTTTGTGTTTTGTTCTATGTTCTATATGGTTTTTTTTTTGTTTGTTTTTGTGCGTTTTTTTGTGTGATTTCTGTGGTAAAATCTTAAGGATATTGGACGTGAAAATGGGTAACAAACAAGTAAGCCTGACCCCCCTTTGGACTGTGTTTTAAGGAACTGTGATGAACTTTACCACCCTTTGTTAAGCAAGATGAGAGAAGTCCCTAGCTGGCTGCCTGGAGCACACCCACTTCAGATGGCAATGCCTGCTGGGGAACGAAGAACTGAGTATCTTCCAGGTTAACAAGTGAAACTCCTTAAAAACCCCTTGTCCCTCCAGATCAAGAGAGTCACATCCTTTGGGCAGAGTCCTCTTGTTTTTCCTTTGTTAGCAAAGCAATAAACCTCCCATTTTATTTTTCGCAAAACTCTATCCTCATTATTAAATTGGCTTTAATTGGCGTCAAGTTCAGGAACCGAACTTTAAGTTACAAATTTTGATACCCCCCCATCCCAGAACTTTTTAAGAGCTGACTACTGAAATGTTAGGAGATGGAACATGCTTGGGGTGGAACCGAAACAGAAGAGATAATCCTGTAAGTAAAAGGAGGGACTGAGGGACTCCTAGCATCTGCCAAATCCCTGTTGCTTCAGGGAATTCCCTCCTTCGTCCACTGCACTGTAAGGATTATGCCACCTCTGTCCTCTTAAAAAAGAGAAAAAGAAAAAGGGGACACTAAATGCAATAAAGTCACCATGGAGACCCTTGGTTTTACATTTCAGGTTGCTCCTCTGTGAAAACATCTGGTCGCCTTGTGGGGACACCTGTGGTGCCACTGGTGTAGGAGATTTTTCTCTTATCTGCTCTGTTTTAAAGGCTTCTGTCTGTCAGACATAGTCTGGAGTTCCTTTGTTTCTGTCTTGTGCCTTTTTTCTGGCCCTTTAAGACATGTGAAATAATGTGTTGATATTATAAATTGTTTCTTGGAAATGATCTTAGCTGAATGTTTGTCTAAATGATGATGTTTCATTGTAACAATCTGGTATCTGAATGGGTTTTTGAAGCATTGCACAATCTTGCAGTTAAAAGTCGGGTTTAGGTAATTGTTTAGTTTATGATTTCAGATAATTCATGCCAAAGAACTTAAATACTTAGGATGGAAAACTAAAGAACTCTACTTCCAAGTTGGCAAGTAACTTCCCAATCATTCAGTCTTTTTTTCACCAATTTTGAATTGGGTAGCCTGGGAAAATGTCACTGTGTGTACCAGTTCATTAATTTGGACAAGGATACTAAATCATAGTATGGTATCTGTTGACGAAACAACTTGTAATTATATAAAATTTTGTGAATTGTATCTTAAACATGTATCATAATTTTCAACATCCTAACCAGAAAATTATGGTTTAAATGCCTTAGGCCTGAGGTGTCTTCTCAGAATAGCCATTTTTTCATGCTCCTTCCAGACCAAAACCAGGACGTATTTTCAAATGCAAATGAAAGAAGCCTGTAAGCTCAAAAGGAGACTGATCTGAGGCCTAAGGGGAAAAAAGGTATATTGTGTGGTATTTACTAATTACTGGCCAGTAATTTTTATCTAGAACTCATTATTTTTTCCTTAGATTCTTTATTTATTTTTTGAGCTCATGATTTTGATCCTACAGACCTAGGTTAATATTTTTCTGATCAGTTCTATCTTTGACCAACTGTGGAATTTTTAAAACATTGCAATGGAGATTTCACCTGTGAAAAGCTACAAGGCCTTTACTATTATTATGTGTGCACACTTTGTTATGTGTTTTATGTCTATATATGTACATATGTCCATATATCATATATACGATACACAAATTAACATATATAAGGAGCACTTATATTAAAAAATCACTCATTAAAACAATTTTAAAAAGTGGATCCAAATATCTTTAATTCACGTGATTTAAATGTTTCAATTTAAAGTGGATAAACAGATAAATATAAATGTCTTTAAATTTAAGCTTACACGTTTTTCTAGGTGTTCAAAAATCTAATAAAATATTAATGTCTACAAAAGGTCTGATATGCCTTTGTTCTAGGACTTTTCCTTCAACCAATAAAAATGGTTTACACAGTTCAGTACATTTTTCTAAGATTATGATAAATAAGTAAAGTAAATTTGATATGGGATTACTCATTCATGAGTACTTTTGTTTGATATCTGATTGATATACTAAGGTCTGTATAAGTTTGTACTAAAGTCTGTATAAGATTGTAAAAATCACTCATGTGTTAAAAAGACAAAAATTTCTTAAAACATAAGTTTACCCATAACATTGTGTTTATTAAGTTTTATTTTTTTCTAGAGCAAGCAACCATAAAAATTAAACAACTGTTTAAATAATAACTGTTATTTGAGAGCACTGTACTGACGTTTATTTAAAAGCTAAACTTGGTTAATGTAGAAACATCAATGTAATTGTGATGCTATTAATGTGCTCATATCTTCCAGGTATACAAGTCTGTAAGGTAGAAACTTTAAAAGAGCATTATATCAAGCTGGTGTTCTGAAGTTTTATGGTATATAAAATATATATTGGGGATTTATTTACCTATTATCAATAAGATATGTAAAGTTTTATGTTACTTTTTACATTGTGGAACAATTTAAATATATTTTTTAAGTTAATGAGACTCTAATCTATGTAAAGGTTAAAAACTTCCATCCATTCTTTAATTCATGTTTTAAATGTGATATCATATGGTGTTAGCTAATGTTCATGTAACCTCAAACAATTTATGTAAACTTTGTAAAATGATATTTAAAAAACAAAGATCAGCTTTACAACTAAAACACTTAAGATTTATAAAGAGCCCTGCCTTACCTGAGATAAGGCTCTGTGTCCCATCTTACTGCATGTGAGAATGACTACGAAAGCAGTAGGTCAGATTTTATTTCATTTAAAGTTATGTTCAAAAGTTGTTTTTTTTTTTTTCCTCAAGATTACTAGGATCTCAAACTTGGGATATAATGTATAACTCAGCTAAAAACTTCAAGGTAGCTATTACACAAACTAAGTATTTTTACTCTTGTTAAAAAATTTTATTTTTTAATTTGCTTATAAGTGATCTAATGATTCCCTGTTGGTGTTTTACAGAAGTGTTACTTTAAGAACACAACATGGGTTAATTTAAGATAATAAGTCATCACCTACAAGACAGACAGAATAAAAACATCCCAATTAATAAAAAATAAATTATTATGAAGTTATTGACATTAAAGTCCAGTACTCTTAATATAAGGCTGTTAAAATTTATTTGCTGGTTGTTTCAGATTAGGATTTAAAATTAAATTTAAAGGAAAAGGCCCTAGAAAAACAATATTTGGCTCTTGCCCTCTGAGTCAGTCTGAATCCAGGAAACAGGGGACTTCTCTAAGAGCTTTGCAACTCTGGGACACATAACCTCCTGATCAGGGAGATTAATGAGACCACTGGAGAACAGAAGCCAATCAGTGCATTTGCTACAAAGAGGAGAGTCATCAGAGAAGGGAGACATCCCTGATGCTTCCGAGGGAAGCCACATGGTCAAGCAAGACCTGGACCCACCTAGCGCAAATGGCACTAGCAGAACTGAGAAGCTGCTCTCATGTTTCCCCAGAAATGACACCCATATAAGCTCAGGTGAAAGTTAACAATAGATAGAAACAAAAGTCAGTTTGACTGCTTCATCTTAAACACTTAGCAAAGACAGTTGAAAGCAAAATAGAGCCATGCCTGGGCATTTTATATAATAATAATAATAATAATAATAATAATAATAATAATAATAATAATATTTTTAGGTATACACTTTATGTTAGCCTCCCAAAATAAGTAAGACTGTGGGCTACAAAGAAAGATTCTCAGACAGGAATGCCTGATAACTATAAAGAGAAACTATCAAGAGGAGCTACCAGAGGCAGAAGTTTTTAGTTTAAGGCCTACAGATATTCCTAACCTACACAGGTAGGCTTGGTGTTTGCTAGTACAATTATCCAGCCCTGAATAACAAAATTAAATGTTTCTCTATTAGACACAGAGGTCATACTAGTGAAAGGATTTTGCAAGATCAGATGACATTAAATTATTAAACTGTATCTTATGGGGAGGGACAATTGTACAATTAATGTTAAATATTAAATTGACAGTCCTGATAACTGGGGATATTAAAGACTGGTGAGGAAACTTCATACAGTGACATGTTCCAGCTGCTGCAACATTTATTCAGTACTCATGTTTTTTGTTTCTCTCATAAAAGAACCCATCCCCAGATGACTTTACAACCTCTTCTTCCCCAACCAGACTTCAAAACGAACTGACTCTAAAAGGCAACTCTTGTCCCTCAACTGACTTCAAAAAAGCAACTAATGTCCCTCACACCATGCACCCTCACGTCACCCTCTCTTAGCTCAAAAGAAGCCAAAATGAGAGACAACTCTCTATTTACACCAATGGAGCCAAAAATAAATATACTATCAATATAAGTAATTAATTAAGTCAGGTAATATCAGGGAGACCGGTTTTTGGTGAATTCTAAAAATTTGGAGACTGTTACCCGAGGGATTAAAATTTCCTCAGTGCTGTGACTGGAGGGCATGGTTTCTTATTTTCCAATGAACATGAGTCAGCAGTGCTGAATTCTGTCTTTGTAGGTAAACTGTGGCTACTGGGGGCTAAGTGTCTCCCCGTGTGGACTGTGAAGCCATTTGGTCATCCTCCATTTAGGTGGTGTTTCTTGGTGCTGCACTGGAAGTTTGGTATTTACATCACGAAATACAAGGACTTCATCTGAGACACAGTGCTGGAGGGAGTTCTGTCACGTGTGGTGGGTCAGGGTCTGCAAGATAATGCACTAACCAGGCTTCTATCCCACATAGCTTGCCTCCTTGTCCATAACAAAATGATTCTGAACATTGCCCTGAAACCTCTCCATATAACAAGATGCCTTTACATATAAGGGTCTCCTGGCTGCTCCATGTCAGCCATAAGGAACTTGGAAGTCAACTGGAGAATCACATGGCCCCACCTAAGATATTTTATTGCACCACAGCTCTGGGCCCACCACTCAGTAGTCTCAACTTACTGGCATCTCTGTTCTTCACCATTTTCATGAAACCCAGTCAATCAAGGCACTGTCTGGTACACTCATTATCAGCAACAGGAGATTCAAAGGTTCTACAGTGCCACCTGGTCATGGGAGTTTCAAAAATTTTAGGGTATTTATCTAGCCATTTTTCAAGGATGAATTTGGAGGCACTGTGTGTTTCAATTCATTCAGGAACCATTAAATGTTGAGGAACCTCATTTCAATTTATGCTCTGGAGAACTCTCAAAGGCAAGGCTTCCCAAAGAGTAGCCAAAAGGTCACATGAAGCCAGGCCCATTGAGGTCTACAATGTGAGGTCCATGTGTGTTTTGACTCTCAACTATGGCTGCCATGTCTTTCAGAATAAAATCATGTGATATCCTGGCTGAGATTCCCAGTGATCAGTCGAAAGCCACCCTTGGCCTTGATATCAGTTTCCAAGGGCGACTCTCATGTGTGGCCTCCTAAAATCACAACACAATTCATTGCAATACTTCTATGAGGTCAGTTCCAGAACTCAGTCTCTATGGGGAATCACAACAAAGCTCAAGCTCTGGTGGACCCAGTCATTTCTTCAAACCACCACACAAATGAACACAATTAAAACCAAAACACTCTCACATGGCCCTCACCTTCTTCCATATAGACACTCATCATAACCTCTGGCTGGAGGTTTCTATGAGGGGTGCAGCACAAGACAGTGTGCAAAATAAGCTCCATTACCCCTCATTTGCCTAAAGTCAGGGTGGCCTGAACACCATTCCTGTGAACCAGGAGTGATAAAATAAGCCTGTCCTTAATACTGCTCTGCTTGTGCAATTTGAGGCCTACTGACTGTCAGGTATAGATTCTTTATGTGATTTGGAGTCATGAGAAAACCAAAGCACATATGGGCCAGCCCCTGAAGGGATTTGAAGAACTCATTGAACCCAAAGGATTCCTATTCTCACTTGAAGGAGATCAGAAACCTATCAGAGTAAGGCATGATACTTCATAAACAATGACTGATCTTTTTGCCATTTTGGTTTTGGATGCACACATGGGATCTTTCTTTAGATCCATCAGGTGCTGAGAATGTAAGCCACTGCCTCACACAGGGCCAAGAGGCTGATTCAGACACATCCCTTTTCAAAGCAATTAAGCAAAGAGCCACAGGTGATGCCCATTCATTTCCATTTGAAAACAGTTTTCTTCAGGCTTGACAAAGGGGTGGCCTGAGGCAAAGACCTTCCTGACACTCAGAGCAACAGAAAAATAGGTAAGCAAAAGGCCCAAAGCAGGGTTTCTCTACTGAGGCTTTCTTTGTCACACTGATATCTGAGTTTTCTGAGATGCTCGCAATTCCCTTCAGCTATCCAGTACATGGCAATATCACAGAGCTTGGAGGTGGTTCATATCTTGGACACAAAACCATGAGCCTATTCTGGAGAGGGGCCAGAATTCAGGAAGAAAACAGGAACTTACGAAGATAGTAGATGTTGACCATCCCTAAAGAAACCGCAGTCCACACATAAATAGGGCAGGATGAATGTTGGAAAGCTTTCTACTAGACAGGACTCATCCATTGATGCATTATCTTTTATAATATCTACAACTACGGATACAGTGGGATACACAGGCATACAAATAATCACTTGTTAAAAGACTTACTAGAAACAGTCCACTCCAAACCAAACAAAAAGCCTTTTCTACCTATTCTCAGAATAAGAGACTAAACCACAAAATCACAACCACACCCACAACGGCACCTACTTCATTCAAGTAGGTCTGTGACTAATTGGAGTGTCCTCTGACTGGTGGGCCATACTATGTTTCTTTGAAATGGCCTGTCCTCTCTCAGATCTGGTCTCCTTGTCCCACACTGTGAAGTTTTCAGGAACCATTGGTGAGCCACTAACTGCTTTCTCAGGAAAGGCCCCTTTTCAGAGCTCTCCTGGCAATTGGCAATCCCCACATCAGTAGGTACCAAGGAAGACTTACTCTGTCCTTGGTTATTCCAAACAACTGAGCCCACTGGGAAAGAAACTGGGACTGACTCTGGGTGCCTGGCTTCGTGGATTCCAAGTTCAGAGAGATCCATCACCAAGGAAGAGAGGTAGGTCGCTTCATTCAGGAACCGGATGAGGTTACTGCCTTGGCAACCACTTTGTCCTAACAATTGCTTTCAAGGGTCCCATGAGATGGAGGCTGCCCCTACTTCATGTGACACTTTCACACGTTAGAATGGTATATCAACCTTAGGCACCTGGGAACAGCTCTCCACACAGGCCTGGTTTGGTCCATCTTCTCTACATTAAGAAGAGAGAGGCTGATTTGGACACAACCCTTCATCCTGACCAGGTTGTTTGTCATGGAGGATGACTTTTGCTCCCTTAGGTCCTTCATAGCTGCTTAGAACTTCTAAAGGAATCATTTCTGCATGGACCTTTGAGGTTCTCAGCAGGCGGAAGATCCCCTACATTCCTGTATTGTAAGACCAACTCTGTCCCTGCTCTTCTGTAAAGTTAAATTGACTGAACAGTGTATGGTTACAGTTACTAACAGGTTCGATTTGGATTAGGAATCTTTTTTCGGGATAAAAAATGGTATTGGGAAACTGCAATATTTACAAGAATATATAGGTGAAATATAAGTATGAAAACAGAAATCTAGCTAAGATTTGTAGCCCAGAAAGGCATTGGGCCCTTGATTGGGATACTTAGCTTTGAATTATGTTCTGCACTGATGTGTCAGATTGATCGATATACAATTGCTTAGGTCCTTGTACCATGGATGATTGAATGTAGAAGATAACTTTCAGTCAAAAGGGATAGTCGGTAAGTTTAGGAAGATTCTCGGTAGGATTAGAAAGAAGAGTGAGTATAGGATTTAGACCAAATTTTTTTAGCAATAGGGTTTCGGGTAGACAGTGAATGTTAATGTCAGCACATGTGAAGAGCCAGTCACAATGATGAACTGGGGAAAATAGTTAGGAAAGCAGATATCAATAGAGACATTACGAAATCAGGCAAAGTATAAAGTAAGTGATAGCATTAGATATTTTCAACAGGGTTGAGTTTGAATATATAATCTTAGGGAGAAACAAATATGTAGTGACCAGTAGGATTGACATTTGACAGCATTAGGCAACCTGGACATGTTTGTTTAGTAATACATGCTCACTTTCCATTTAGTCTTGCTACAATCTTAAGTGTGACCTTTGCATTTTTTGTCCAGAATATTACTGTGATAAAATGTATATGTAGATCAGGTGACATGCCTATTTCTTCCACTATTTCTGGGAGCAACATATTGAAGACATATAAATTAGTAATGGGGGTACAAAGAGGTGTACCCTTTGTCTGTGCATATGGAGATAATTCGTGAATAGACCATACTGTGAATAAATAATATATCTGGTTCCAACTTTAAATAATGGATTGAAATTGTATCTGAAAATATACAGGAAATCTTATATTGACATACAATCATTCATTCCAACCAGTATATATCTAATGGTATATTAAGGTTATGGTTTATCAAGAAGGGTGTGTGAGTTTCGCTTCAAAAGTGATCATGGAAATCGAAAATAATGTGTTTGGAAAGAAGTCTCAAGAAAAGACCAGTCAAGAAACCTGGAGGAATACATGTTTTATGAAGCAGGAAGTGATTGTGAAA
Source organism: Callospermophilus lateralis (assembly GCF_048772815.1). Lineage (NCBI taxonomy): Eukaryota > Metazoa > Chordata > Mammalia > Rodentia > Sciuridae > Callospermophilus > Callospermophilus lateralis. Next base: position 701,631 of record NW_027516521.1, on the reverse strand, counting down.
CAAATGCCTATGAATTTGTGAACTTGTGGATAAAATATATATCGTATGATTTGCAAAAACTGAAGAAATAGTAATGTACCAGTGTTGAATAAAAATAAACGTCAAAATACACATCATGTCCCATACGAATCTACTTGATTGATGTTAATCTGGGTCAGTTACTGTACAAATATTAGGATTTGTAAGCACCATTTACTGAAGTTAGTTTTCAGTACTAGGAAACAAATGTGTATTTCAGGTAGATGAATATTTCTGACAATAATCTTGTGAAAAGTTGATAATAAATCCACATTCTTGAACATGAATGAATTTAGGGAGTGCATATAAAATACATATATTTCATATTTTAAAAAATCAGTAGAGTGTGTATATATATATATATATATATATATATATATATATATATATATACACACACACACACACAGAACACACACACAGACATTAAAATGTAGGAATATATATGCCAATCGAAATTCATTAAAAAATATATAGAATTCTCAGATGCAAAAATATTTATTTTCCTGAACAAAGACTTACGTATAATGTTTTTCTACAAGGAAGCTCACCCAGTGTTTGATTTTTTAGTTCCAACAGCATTTAGGTGGAGTGATCTCTTTTCACAAGTTGTATCTGCCAAGTCAGCCACGTCACAAAAATATACGTGTGATACAAGGTAGGATTCTATATATGCATATAAAAATACATGTGCTGAATAGGCTACAGAGAAAGGCAGAAAATAATTTACATATTTGTTTACTTTAACAACACCTGGAGAACTATTTCAATTAAAAATTGAGTAGATTTATAACACCTACCCTTTATCATGCAAAAGGCAAGTCCAAGTATACAGGATGCCTTCTCTGAACTGCTTGTATTTCCATTCTGTTTGGGTTGTTTTTCTCCATCATATTGGGATTAGGAGACAGAGAATAGTAGGGTATGGGTTATTGTCAGGGATTCAGTATTTCGAATGGAAAATACGAAAATGATTCCAATGTGTATGCAAATATATGCTACACAATAATCTTCTCACTCTCATCCAGAACAATGCCTTTACATTACCTTCACCCCAAGTAAGACACAATTAGAGTAGAAGAGTTTGAAAATCTGTGAATACATATCTGGAGTGGAAACAAATATGTATTTCAGGTGGATGAATATTTCTGAGAATAATCTTTTGAGAATTTGATTATAAATCCACAACATAAATATGAATGAATTTAGGGAGTGTATAATAAGACACATATTTTATATTTTGAAAAATCTTGAGAATGTGTGTGTATATATATATACACACACACACACACACACACACACACACAGACATTAAAAATTAGCAATTAATATGCCAATCGAAATTCACCATGAAATATATATCATCCACAGATCCAAAAATATTCATTATACTGAACATGGATTTATGTATAATGTTGTTCAACTAGGAAGCTCACCCATAGTTTGAAATTTCAGTTCCAACAGCGTTTAGGAGGAGTGATCTCTTCTCACAATTTCTGTCTGCCAAGTCAGCCACCTCACAAGAGTGTACGTGTGGTACCAGGTAGAATTCTATATGTGCATATAAAAATACATGTGCTGAATAGGCTACAGAGAAAGGGAGGCAGGAATTCACATATTTGTTAACTTTAAAAACCCATGGAACTGTTTCAATTAAAAATTGACTAGATTTATAACACCTACACTTTATCATGCAAAAGCCAATTCCACCTATACACCATGCCTCCTCTGAAATGCTTGTATTTCTATTCCGTTTGGGTTAATTTACTCCATCATATTAGGATTAGTAGTAAGAGTCTAGTAGTGTATGGGTTAGTGTCAGTTATTAAGTATTTCAAATGGAAAATAGGAAAATGAATCCAATATGAATGCAAATATGTGCTACAAAAAAAATCCGACTTTCATCCAGGACAATGCCTTGACATTATCTTCGCCCCTAGTAAGACAAAATTAGAGGAGAAGAGTTAGAAAATCTGTGAATACATATCTGGAATGGAAAATGGTCAGGATTTCACAACCTTGGAGGTGGTAGAGGAGTTTCCAAAAGTAAGGGACAGTGTAAACACTCCACAAACATGTAGCTATTCTGGCCTAAAGACTTCTTGAGAAACTGCCTCTGAGGTTGGGCACTTGAAGTATATGTTGTTGTCAGGAGCTTTAGCTCCCTGTGTACTGAGACCATCAAAGCTGGTTCTGCATCTATGTGACCTGGAGGATATGGTTTCTTATTTTAAAATGAACATGAGGCAGCAGTGATGAAGTCTCTCTTTGTAGATAAACTGTGGCCACTGGGGGCTAAATGTCTCCCCGTGTGGACTTTGAAGCCATTTGGTAATCCTCCAATTTTTGTGGTGTTTCTTGCTGCTGCACTGGGTGTTTTGTATTTGCTTCACAACATACAATGATATCAAATGGGACACAGTGCTGGTGAGAGTCCTGTAAGGTGTGGTGGGTCAGGGTCTTCAGGAGAATGCACCAACCAGGCTTCTATCCCACATTGCTTGCCCCCTTGACCTTAGCAACCTGATTCTGAACATTGCCCTGAAACCTCTCCATATAACCAGATGCCTTTTCATATAATTTTCTGCTGGCTGCACCAAGTCAGTCACAAGCCATTTGGAAGCCAATAACAGACCCACATGGCCACACCACAAATGTATAATCAGACACCTACACACCACTGCTCTAGGCCCACTACTCAGCAGGCTCTAACTTACTGGCATCTCTGTTCTACACCATTTTCATGGAACCCAGTCAATCAAGGCACTGTCTGGTACACTCATGAGCAGCAATATGACATCCAATGGTTCTCCAGTGCCACCTTGTCATTGGGAATTTCAAAAATTTCATGGTATTTATCTATCCATTTTTCAAGAATGAAGTTGGAGGCACTTTGGGGTTTCCATTCATTCAAGAACCATTAAATGGTGAGGAAGCTCATTTCAATGAAAGCTCTGGAGAACTCTCATAGGCAAGGCTTCCCAAAGAGTCGTCAAAATGTCACATGAAGACAGGCCCATTGAGGTCTAAAATGTGAGGTCCATGTGTGTTTTGACTCTTAACTATGGCTGCCAAGTTTTTCAGAATAAAATCATGTGATATCCTGGCTGAGATTCTCAGTGCTCTGTGGAAAGCAACCCAGGGCACAATCTCAAATTTCAAGGGTGACTCTCATGTGTGGCCTCCTACAATCTCAACACAATTAATGACAATACTTCTCTGAGGTCAGTTCCAGAACTCAGTCTCAAAGGGGGATCACACCAGAGTTCAAGCCCATGTGGACCCAGTCATCTCTTCCAACCGCCACACAAATTACCACAATTGAAACCAAAACATTCCCACATGACCCTCATCTTTTTCCACATAGACCCTCATTATAACATCTGGCTGGAGATTTCCATGAGGGCTACAGCGCAAGAGAGTGTCCAAAATACGCTCCCTTGGCCCTCATTTGCCTAAAGTCAGGGTGGCCTGGACACCATTCCTTTGAACCAGGAGTGATCAAATAGGGCTGCCTTTACTACTGCTCTGCATCTCCAATTTGAGGCCTACTGACTGTGGGGTTTAGATTCTTTATGTGAATTGGAATCATGAGAAAACCCAAGCACATCTGCATGGCTTTGAAGAAATCATTTGACCCAAAGGATCACTGTACTCACTTGATGGATGTCTGCAAACTAAAAGAGGAAGGAGAGAGACATCATCCACAATGACTGAATTTTGCCATTTTGGTTTTGGATGCACACATGGGATCTTTCTTTAGATCCATCAGGTGCTGAGAATCTAAGCCACAGCCTCACACAGGGCCAAGTGTCTGATTCAGACACATCCCTTTCAAAGCAATTAATCAAAGAGCCACAGGTGATGCCCATTTATTTCCTTATGAAACTGTTTTCTTCATGCTTCACAAAGGGGTGGCCTGAGGCAAAGACCTTCCTGTCATTCGGTGAAACAGAAAAATAGGTAAGAAAAAGCACAAAGCATTGTTTATCCACTGAGACTTACCTGGTCACACTGATATCTGAGTTTTCTAAGATCATCGCCATTCCCTTCAGCTATTCAGTACATGGCCATGTGACAGAGCTTGGGGTGGTACCTATCTTGGACACAAAACCATGAGACTATCTGCAGATTGGCCAGAATTCAGGAAGAAATCTGGAACTTAGGAAGATAGTAGGTGCTGCCCATCGATAAGGCAACCTGCAGTCCAGTCATAAATTGGGCAGGATGAATGCTGGGAAACTTTCTACTAGACAGGACACATACATTGATGCATTCTCTTTTCTTATGTCTACAACCACGGACACAGTGGGATACACAGACATAGAAACACTCGCCTTGTCAAACGACTATCTAGAAACAGTCCGCTGCAAGCCAGACATACCACCTTTCCTACCTATTCTCAGAAAATAAGACAAAACCACAAACTCACACCCACAAACACAAAGGCACCTCCTTTCCCCAAGTAAGTCTGTGAATATACAGAGTGTCCTCTGACTGGTGGGCCATACTATGTTCCCCCGAAATGGCCTGTACTGTGTCAGATCTGGTCTCCTTGGCCAACTCTGTGAAGTTGTTAGGAGCCAGCAGTGAGGCACTACTTACTTACTCAGGAAAGGCCCGTCTTCAGAGCTCTCCTGGCATTTGGCCATCCTCACATCAGTAGGTACCAAGAAAGACAGAATCTGTCATTGTTAAAACTAAACAAGTGAGCCCAATGGGACTGGGACTGGGACTGGCTCTGGGTTCCTGGCTTCCTGGATCCCAAGTTCAGAGAGTTCCATCACCAAAGAAGTAAGGTAGGTCACTTCCTTCAGGAACTGAATGAGGTCAATGCCTTGGCAAAAACTTTTTCCTAACAGTTGCTTCCAAGGGTCCCATGAGATGGAGGCTGCCGCTAATTCCTGTGACACTGTCACAAGTTAGAATGGTATATCAACCATAGGCACACGGGAACAGCTCTCCACACAGGCCTGGTTTGGTTCATCTTCTCTACATTAAGAAGAAAGTGGCTGATTCAGACACACCCCTTCTTCCTGACAAGGTTTTTTGCCATGGAAGATCACTTTTGCTCTCTCAGGTCCTTCAAGCTGCCTACCTCTTTTCCAGGGATCATGTCTGCATGGACCTTTGAGGTTCTCAGAAGGTGGAAGATCCCCTACATTCCTGTATTGTAAGTCCAACTCTGTTCCTGCTCTTCTGTAAAGTTAGATTGAGGGAACACTGCATGTTTAGCGTCAATAACATGTTGGATTTGGTTTAGGAATCATTCTGCAGAATGAATAATGGTATTTGAAACTGCGATATTTACAAGAATATATATGTGAAATATAAGTATGAAACCAGAAATGTAGGTAACATTTAAAGCCCAGAAGGGCATTGGACCCTTGATTGTGATACTTAGCATTGAATTACATTCTGCACAGAGGTCTCAGATAAATCAATATACAATGGCATAAGACCTTGTACCTTGCATGATTGAATGTAGAGGAGAACATCCAGTCAAAAAAGGATAGTCGGTAGGATTAGGAAGATAGTTGGTAGGTTTACAAAGAAGAGTGAGTATAGGATTAGGAACAAAAGTTTATTAGCAATAGGTTATCGATTAGAGTGTGAATGTAAATGTCAGCACATGTGAAGAGTCAGTCACAATGATGAAGTGGGGAAAGTATGTAGGAAACAGATAGCAATAGAGCCATTATGAAATCAGGCAATGTATAAAGTGAGGGATAGGATTAGATATTTTCAGTAGGGTTGAGTTTGAGCATATAATTTTAAGAAGAAACAAATAGGTAGTCACCAATAGGATTGACATTTGAGAGCATTAGGCAACCTGGACATGGATGTTTTTAGTAACCCATGTTTACTTTCCATTTAGGCTTTGGTACAAACATAAGTGTTTGACCTTTGAATTTTGTGTTCTGAATATTTCTGTGATTAAATGTGTAAGTAGATCAGGTGACATGAGTATTTCTTCCACCATTTCAGGGAGCAATATTTTCAAGACGTAAAAATTAGTATTGGGGGTACAAAGAAGTGTACACTGCGTCTATGAATATAGAGATAATGCATGAATAGACCATACTGTGAATAAATAATATAACTCGTTCCACTTTAAATAATGGATTGAACTTTTATCTGAAAATATATAAGAAATCCTATATAGGTATGCAATCATTAATTCCAACCAGTTATACATCTAATGGTAATATCAGAGTTATAATTTATCATGAAGTTTATGTGAGTTTTGCTTCAAAAGTGATTATGGAATTTGAAAATAATGTGTTTGGAAAGAAGTCTCATGAAAAGACCAGTCAAGAAACATAGAAGAATACATGTGTCCTGAAGCAGGAAGTGATTGAAAGTGAAACAAATTCCTATAAATTTGCGAACTTGTGGGGAAATCTTAAGGGCCCCTCCCAGCTCTTCCTTGAGCGTGATAGCCAGACTGAGGGAATTAGGAGTGGCACGGGACTCGTGGCGCAGACCTCCAGACCACCGCTCCCACCAGTGCTGACAATTGAGGTCTCTTGCTCCAGCTTCTGGGGGCATGGCTTCCAGAGGGCAAGCAAATTTGCTGGGGGTTCTCAGGCCCAAACTCTACAAACTTAGGGTCTCAGGGAGACAAACAGGGAGAGTGTGCCCAGGTGTTCATGAAAACTGGGCTCCCAGGGGCAGCAGACCTGGCATGTAGCCAGTATTGTGGTGAGTGTCACAGGTGAACAGGGCCTGGCTTGAGGAAACACAAGAGAAGGCCCTAGGCACTCAGGATTGGACACCCACCCAGTCTGGGAGGAAGAGCTGCTGCACAGTGATTGGTTTCCACCTATTGAGAGGAGAAGCTTGGCCCAGTGGGCACAGCTCCACCTACTGGAAAAGAAGTTCATTGCAATTTATGACTGCATTTATTATTATTATTATTATTATTATTATTATTATTATTTTAATTTGGGGTTTTTTTGTTTTGTTTTTGTTTTTTTTGTTTTCTTCCATTTTCATTTTTTGTTGCTGTTCTTTAACTTTTTTTTAAGTGTTTTTAATTTTTTAATTTTTTATTTTTTTATTATTATTTTTTTTAAATTTTAATTTTAATTTTATATTATCATTATCATTTTTTAAAAAATTCATTTTCTTTCTTTATTTTCTATTTTTTCTATTATCTTTTCATTTCTTTTCCATTTTCTTATTTCCCCTTCCTTGAATTTTACCTGCCTACTCTCATTGTCTTTAGTGACTTCTTCCCTTCCCTTCTAAAATCTTTCCTCCCAAGCATCAAATAAATTTATAAGAGTTTAGGGAGTGTATAATAAGACACATATTTGATATTTTGAAAAATCTTGAAAGTGTATATATATATATATATATATATATATATATATATACACACACACACACACACACACACACACACAGACATTAAAAATAGCAATATATATGCGAACGAAATTCACCATGAAATATACATCATCCACAGATACAAACATATTTATTTTACTGAACATGGATTTATGTATAATGTTGTTCAACTAGGAAGCTCACTCACATTTGAATAATCAGTTCAAGCAGCGTTTAGGAGGAGTGATCTCTTCTTCCAATTTGTATCTGCCAAGTCAGCCACCTCACAAGCATGTACGTGTGATACCTGGAAGGATTCTATATGTGCATATAAAAATACGTGTGCTGAATAGGCTACAGAGAAAAAAGGACAGGAATTCACTTATTTGTTAACTTTAAAAACACATGGAGAACTATTTCAACAAATAATTCACTAGATTTATAACTGCTACGCTATATCATGCAAAAGGCAACTCCAACTATAAAACATGCCTCCTCTGAACTGCTTGTATTTCTATTCTGTTTGTGTTATTTTTCTCCATCATATTAGAATTAGTAGTCAGAGTCTAGTAGGGTATGTGTTAGTGTCAGGGATTCAGTATTTCTAATGGTAAATAGGTAATTGAATAAAATGTGTATGAAAATATGTGCTGCACAAAAATCTTCCCACTCTCATCCAGAACAATGCCTTGACATTACCTTCTCCTCAAGGAAGACACAATTAGAGGAGAAGAGTTACTAAATCTGTGAATATATATCAGGAATGGAAAATTCTCAGGAGTTCACAACTTTGGAGGTAGTAGAGGAGTTTCTAAAAGTAAGGGACAGGGTAAACACTCCTCAAACATGGAGCTCTGCTGGCCTAAATACTTATTGAGAAACTGCCTCTAAGGGTAGGCACTTGAAATATATGATGTTGTCAGGAGATTTAGTTTCTTTGTAGAGAGACCATCAAAGCTGGGTCTGCATCTATGTGACCTGGAGGACATGTTTCTTATTTCCAATGAACATGAGGCAGCAGTGCTGAATTCTCTCTTTGTAGGTAAACTATGGCCACTGGGGTCTAAGTGTCTCTCAGTGTGGACTGTGAAGCCACTTGGTCATCCTCCACTTTTCGTGGTGTTTCTCGCTGCTCCACTGAGAGTTTGGTATTTGCTTCACGAAATACAAGGAGTTAAAATGAAATACAGTGGTGGAGGGAGTTCTTTAAAGTGTGGTGAGTCAGGGTCTGCAGGAGAATTCACCAACCAAGATTCTACCCACGTAGACTGCCCCTTTATAATTGCAACATGATTCTGAACATTGCACTGAATCCTTTCCATATAACAAGATGCCTTTACATATATGCGTCTGCTGGTTGCACCATGTCAGTCACAAGCCATTTGGAAGCCAATGGCAGATCCGCATGGCCCCATCACAGATGTCCTATCACACAATTGCAAACCACTACTCTAGGCCAACTACTCACAAGGCTCCAACTTACTGGTATATCTGTTCTACACCGTTTTCATGAAGCCCAGTCAATCAAGGCAGTGTCTGGTATAATCAGGATCAGAAACAGGACATCCAAAGGTTCTCCAGTGCCAGCTGATCATGGGAATATCAAAAATTTCATGGTAATTTTCTAGCCATTTTTCACGGATGAAGTTTGAGGCTCTGAGGGATTCAATTAATTCAGGAACCATTAAATGGTGAAGAGCTAATTTCAATGAAAGCTCTGGAGCACTCTCACAGGCAAGGCTTCTCTAAGAGTGGCCAAAACGTCACATGAAGCCAGGCCCATTGAGATATACAATGTGAGGTCCATGTGTGTTTTGAAACTCAAATATGGCTGCCAAGTCTTTAAGAATAATTTCATGTAATATCCGGGCTGAGATTCCCAGTGTTCTGTGGAAATCCAACCTGGGCCTAGATCTCAGGTTCCATGGGCGACTCTCATCGGTGGCCTCCTAAAATCACAACACAATTCATGGCAATACTTCTCTGAGATCAGTTTCAGAACTCAGTCTCTAAGGGGAATCACACCAGAGTTAAAGCCCAGGTGGACCCAGTCATCTCTTCCAACCGCCACACAAATGACCACAATTAAAACCAAAACACTCTCACATGGTCCTCTTTTTCTTCCATATAGACACTCCTTATAACTTCTGTTTGGAGTTTTCCATGAGGGGCACAGCCCAAGACAGTGTCCAAAATAAGCTCCCTTGCCCCTCATTTGCCTAACGTCAAGTTGGCCTGGACACACTTCCTGTAAACCAGGAGTGATCAAATAGGCCTGCCATTAATACTGCTCGGCTTTTCCAATTTGAAGCCTTCTGACTCTGCAGTTTAGATTCTTTATGTGAATTTGAGTCATGAGGAAACCTAAGCACCTCTGCTGAGATTTGAAGAACTCATTTGGCCCAAAGGATCCCTATTCTCACTTAATGGAGGTCAGGATCCTAACAGAGGAAGGTATGAGAATTCATTCACAATGAGTGTACTTTTTGCCAATTTGCTTTTGGATGCACACATGGGATCTTTCTTTAGATCCATCAGGTGCTGAGAATCTAAGCCACAGCCTCACACAGGGCAAAGAGGCTGATTCAGACACATCCTTTCCAAAGCAATTAAGCAAAGAAACACAGGTGATGCCCTTCATTTCCATTTGAAAACTGTTTTCTTCAGGCTTCCAAAAGGCCTGAGGCAAAGACATCCTGATATTCAGGGCAACAAAACAATAGGTTTGCAAAAGGCCCAAAGAAGGGTTTCTCCACAGAGACTTTCCTGGTCGCACTGATATCTGAGTTTTCTGAGATGCTGGCCATTCCTTTCAGGTATCCAGTACATGGCCATGTCACAGAGATTGAAGGTGGTACATAGCTTACACCCAAAACCAAGAGGGTATTCTGGAGAATGGCCAGAATTTAGGAAGAAAACAGGGACTTAGACAGGTAGTAGGTGTTGCCCATCAATATGGATTGACATTTGAGAGCATTAGGTAACATGGACATGGAAGTTGTTAGTAATCCATGTTCACTTTCCATTTAGGCTTTGGTACAATCCTAAGTGAGACCTTTGCATTTTGTTTCCAGAATATTACTGTGATAAAATGTATATGTAGATCAGGCGACATGATTATTTCTTCCACCATTTCTAGGAGCAGTATTTTGAAGACGTATAAATTAGTATTGGGGGTAAAAAGAGGTGTATCATGTTTCTATGAATATACAGATAATGCATGAATAGACCTTACTTTCAATAAATAATATAACTTGTTCCGCTTTAAATAATGGATTGAATTGATATCTGAAAATATATAAGAAATCTTATATTGATATGCAACCATTCATTCCAACCAGTTATACACCTAATGTTAATATTAGGGTATGGTTTATCATGAAGTTTGTGTGAGTTTTGCTTCAAAAGTGATTATGGAAATCGAAAATAATGTATTTGGAAAGAAGTCTCATGAAAAGGCCAGTCAAGGAACACTGAGGAATTCATGAGTTCTGAAGCAGGAAGTGATTAAAATTGAAAAAAATGACGATAAATTTGCTAACTTGTGGATGAAATATATATAATATTATATGAATAAACTGAAGAAATAGTAATGTATTAGTGTTGAATAAAAATGAACATCAAAATACACATCATATCCCATAGGAATCTACTTGCATTGATGTTAAACTGGGTCAGTTACAATAGAAATATTAGTATTCGTGTGCACCATTCACCAAAGTTAGTTTTCTTTTTTTTTGTATTTTTATTGTTGGTTGATCAAAACATTACATAGTTCTTGATATATCATATTCCACACTTTGATTCAACTGGGTTATGAACTGCCATTTTTACCCTGTATACAGATTGCAGAATCACATCAGTTACACATCCATTGATTTACATATTGTCATACTAGTGTCTGTTGTATTCTGCTGCTTTTCCTAACCTCTACCCTCCCCCCTCCCCTCCCCTCCCCTCCTCTCTTCTCTCTCTACCCCTCTACTGTAGTTCATTTGTCCCCCTTGTATTATTTTTCCCTTTCCCCTCACTTCCTCTTGTATGTAATTTTGTATAACCCTCAGGGTCTCCTTCTATTTCCATGCAATTTCCCTTCTCTCTCCCTTTCCCACCCTCCTCTCATCCCTGTTTAATGTTAATCTTCTCAAGCTCTTCGTCTTTACTCTGTTCTTAGTTACTCTCCTTATATCAAAGAAGACATTTGGCATTTGTTTTTAGGGATTGGCTAGCTTCACTTAGCATAATATGCTCTAATGCCTTCTATTTCCCTGCAAATTATATGATTTTGTCATTTTTTAATGCAGAATAATACTTCATTGTGTATAGATGCCACATTTTTTATCCATTCATCCATTGAAGGGAATCTAAGTTGGTTAAACAGTTTTGCTATTGTGAATTGTGCTGCTATGAATATCGATTTAGCAGTGTCCCTGTAGCATGCTTTTTTTAGGTTTTTAGGGAATAGACAGAGAAGGTGAATAGCTGGGTCAATTGTTGGTTCCATTCCCAGCTTTCCAAAAAATCTACATAATCCTTTCCAAATTGGCTGCACCAACTTGCACTCCCACCAGCAATGTACAAGTGTACCCTTTTCCCCACATCCTCGCCAGCACTTGTTGTTGTTTGACTTCATAATGGCTGCCAATCTTACTGGAGTGAGATGGTATCTTAGGGTGGTTTTTATTTGCATTTCTCTGACTGCTAGAGATGGTGAGCATTTTTTCATGTACTTGTTGATTGATTGTATGTCCTCCTATGAGAAGTGACTGTTCAGGTCCTTGGCCCATTTGTTGAATGGGTTATTTGTTATCTTATTGTTGAATTTTTGAATTCTTGGTATACTCTGGATATTAGGGCTCTATCTGAAGTTTGAGGAGTAAAGATTAGTTCCCAGGATGTAGGCTCCCTATTTACATCTCTTATTGTTTCTTTTGCTGAGAAAAAATTTTTAGTTTGAGTAAGTCCCATTTGCTGATTCTAGTTATTAACTATTGTGCTATGGGTGTCCTATTGAGGACTTTGGAGACAGACCCCACGGTATGTAGATCATAGCCAAATTTTTCTTCTATCAGACGCCATTTCTCTGATTTGATATCAAGCTCCTTGATCCATTTTGAGTTAATTTTTGTGCATGGCGAGAGAAAAGGATTCAGTTTCATTTTGTTGCAAATGGATTTCCAGTTTTTCCAGTACCATTTGTTGAAGATGCTATCATTTTTTCATTGCAAGCTTTTTGCCTCTTTATCAAATATAAGATAGTTGTAGTTTTGTCGATTGGTTTCTGTGTCCTCTATTCTGTACCATTGGTCCACCCACCTGTTTAGGTACCAGTATCATGCTGTTTCTTTTACGATTGCTCTGTTGTATAGTTTGAAGTCTGGTATCGCTATACCACCTGATTCACATTTCCTGCTTAGCATTGTTTTTGCTCTTCTGGGTCTTTAATTTTTCCATATGAATTTCATGATTGCTTTCCCTATTTCTACAAGAAATGCCGTTGGGATTTTGATTGGCATTGCATTAAACCTTTAGAGAACTTTTGGTAATATCTCCATTTTGGTGATGTTAGTTCTGCCTATTCTTGAACAGGGTATATTTTTCCAACTTCTAAGATCTTCTTCTGTTTCTCTCTTTAGGGTTCTGTAGTTTTCATTGTATAAGTCTTTCACCTCTTTTGTTAGGTTGATTCCCAAGTATTTTTTTTTTTTTGAGGATATTGTGAATGGAGTGGTTGTCCTCATTTCTATTTCAGAGGATTTTTCGCTGATATACAGGAATGCCTTTGATTTATGCATGTTGATTTTATATCCTGCCACTTTGCTGAATTCATTAATTAGCTCTAAGAGTTTCTTTGTAAACCCTTTGGGGTCTGCTAGGCATAGAATCATGTTATCTGCAAATAGTGATAATTTAAGTTCTTCTTTTCCTAATTTTATGCCTTTAATTTCTTTCATCTTTCTAATTGCTCTGGCCTGTGTTTCGAGAACTATGTTGAACAGAAGTGATGAGAGAGGGTATCCCTGTCTTGTTCCAGATTTTAGAGGGAATGCGTTCAATTTTTCTCCATTCATAATGATCCTAGCCTGAGGCTTAGAATAAATTGCTTTTACAATATTGAGGTATGTTCCTGTTATCCCTAGTTTTTCTAGAGTTTTGAACATAAAGGGATGCTGTACTTTGTTGAATGCTTTCTCTGCCTCTATCAAGATGATCATATGGTTCTTATTTTTAAGTCTATTGATGCGATGAATAACATTTATTGATTTCCGTATATTGAACAAGCCTTGCATCCCTTGATCATGGTGCACAATTTTTGATATGTTCTCATACCCGATTCGCCAGAATTTTATTTAGGATTTTTGCATTTTTTCTGAAATAGCTTGAAATGTATTGGTATTAGTTCCTCTTTAAAGGTTTTGTAAAACTCGACTCTATACCCATACGGTCCTGGGCTTTTCTTAGTTGGTAGTCTTTTGATGGTTTCTTCTATTTCCTCAATTGATATTGGTTGTTTAGGTTGTCTATATCCTCCTAACTCAATCTGGGCAGATCATATGACTTAAGAAATTTATTGATGACTTCACTTCTACTATTTTATTGGAGTATAAGAATTCAAAATAATTTCTGATTATATTCTGTATTTCTGAATTTTCTCTTGTGATATTGCCTTTTTAATCCCGTATGCTAGTAATTTGAGTTCTGTCTCTTCTGCTCTTCGCTAGCATGGCTAAGGGTCTGTAGAATTTTTTTATTTTTCAAAGAACCAACTCTTTGTTTTGTCAATTTTTTTAATTGTTTCTTTTGTTTCAATTTCATTAATTTCAGCTCTGATTTTGATTATTTCTTGCCTTCTACTTCTTTTGATGTTGTTTTTCTCTTCTTTTTCTAGCATTTTGAGATGAAGTATGAGAACATTTATTTGTTGGTTTTTTCTTTTTCTAAGGAATTATCTCCAAGCATTGAATTTTCCTTTTAGAACTGCTTTCAATGTGTCCCATTGATTCCGATATGTTCTGTCTGTGTTTTCATTTATCTCTAAGAATTTTTTAATTTCCTCCTTGATCTTCTATAACCCATTGATCATTCATAAACCTCTTGTTCATTCTCCAAGTGATGAATGATTTTTCCTTTTTTCTTTTATCGTTGATTTTAGTTTCATTCCATTATGATCAGATAAGATGCATGGTATTATCTCTACTCCTTTATATTGTCTAAGCGTTGCCATGTGTCATAATATATGATCTATTTTTGAGAAGAATCCATGTGCTGCTGAGAAAAAAGTGTAACTCCTTGATGTTGGGTGGTATATTCTATATATGTCAATTAAGTATAGGTTATTAATTGTGTTATTGAGTTCTATAGTTTCTTTTTTCAACTTTTGTTTGGAAGATCTGTCAAGTGGTGAGAAAGGTGTGTTGAAGTCTCCCATGATTATTGTATGGTGGACTATTAGACTCTTGAAATTGAGAAGAGTTTGATTGATGAACATAGCTGCACCATTTTTGGGGGCATATATATTTATGATTGTTATGTCTTGTTGGTGTATGGTTCTCTTGAGCAGTATGTAGTGTCCTTCTTTATCCCTTTTGATTAACTTTGGCTCAAAATCTATTTTATTTGATATGAGTATGGACACTCCTGCTTGTTTCCAAAGTCCATATGAGTGATATAATTTTTCCAACCTTTCACCTTCAGTCTATGTATGTCTTTTCCTAACAAATGTGTCTCATTTAGGCAGCATATTGTTGGTTCTTGTTTTGTGATCCATTCTAGTAGCCTGTGTCTCTAAATTGGTGAGTTTAAGCCATTAACATTTAGGGTGATTATTGAGATATGGGTTGTTCTTCCAGCCATATTTGTTTATTTATGTTACTAAACATGGTTTGTTTTCCTCCTTGATTATTTTCCCTCCTTTACTGTCCTACCTCCCACTGTTGGTTTTCATTGTTATTTTCCATTTCCTCTTCCTGTAATGTTTTGCCGAGGGTGTTTTGAAGAGATGGTTTTCTAGCAGCAAATTCTTTTAACTTTTGTTTATCATGAAAGGTTTTAATTTCAACTTCCATCCTGAAGCTTAATTTTGCTGGATACATGATTCTTGATTGGAATTTTCTTTCAGTGTTTAAAATATGTTATTCCAGGATCGTCTAGCTTTCAGAGTCTGTGTTGAATGATCAGCTGTTATCCTGATTGGTTTACCCCTAAATGTAATCTGCTTCCTTTCTCTTGTAGCTTTTAAAATTCTCTCCTTATTCTGTATGTTGGGCATCTTCATTATAATGTGTCTAGGTATGGATCTCTTATGATTTTGAACATTTGGCGTTCTGTAGGATTCTAGCTTTTGGGATTCTGTCTAATTCTTCAAGTCTGGGAAGTTTTCTCTTATTATTTCATTGAATAGATTGCTCATTCCTTTGGTTTGGACCTCTATACCTTCCTGTATCCCAATGACTCTTAAGTTTGGTATCTTAATGTTATTCCATATTTCTTGGATGTTCTGCTCATGGTTTCTTAACAGTCTTGCTAATCTGTCTATGTTCTTTTCAAGTTGAAATACTTTGTCTTCATTGTCTGATGTTCTATTTGCTAAGTATTCTACTCTGTTGGTAGTATTCTCAATTGAGTTTTAAAGTTGGTTCATTGCTTCCTGCATTTCTAGGATTTCTATTTTTTTTGTTTTTTATAACCTCTATCTCCCTGTGTAGTTGATCTTTGGCTACTTGACTTTTTATGTAATTAATTGTCGAAGTGATCTTTCATTATCTGATTTTGCTGTCTAATGTCTTCCTTGAGACTCCAGATCATCTGCAGCATGCATATCCTGAATTCTTTATCTGACATTCCATCTGCTGCACCTACTACCTCTTCTAAAGTTGAGTTAACCTGCATTGCTTGTGGTTCTTTCTTTCCTTGTCTTTTCATACTGCTCACGTTACTTTCTGCTTGGTTAAACTGTTATGCTTTTGAAATTTTCCCCCTATATATTTATAATGCTCTTGTGTAGTGGAAAAGTCTCCATTGCTGGGGCGGTCGGCGGCTGTGCTACTCCTCCAATTGGGGTGATCTGTCTACCACGCTGACCGGCTGCAGGGCCTGTTCTGCCTGTCGGTCGCAGGTCTGCCTACCTTGCTGGCATTGGTGGCGGCTCTGCTCTGCACCTCCTCCAATTGGTGAGACGTATCTTCCACACCCGCGGACACCTGAGCTGCTTCTGCCGGTCAGTGGCAGGTCTGGCATCAGACCTTGTACCTTGGATGATTGATTGTCAAACAGAACTTCCAGTCAAAAAGGGATAGTCGGTAAGATTAGGAAGATATTTGTTAGGTTTAGAAAGGAGAGTGAGTATAGGATTTGGACAAAAAGTTCTTTAGCTATAGGGTTTCAGGTATAGAGTGTATGTAAATATCAGCACATGTGAAGAGGCAGTCAGAATGATGAACTCTGGAAAATATGTAGGAAAGCACATATCAATAAAGACATTAGGAAATCTGGCAAAGTATAGTCGGTAGTGAAAGGTTAATAAAATAAGTACTTGTCACTTCCTGTTTTTCTGTATGCTTAAAAAAACACTGTTGAAATCTTGAGAAATGTTTGCTAAACTTGTTCCCAGAATGTGCTGTCCCCAACTGCCAAACTGCAGAATGTACTCCCTCACCCGGGTGTACGCAAACCGCTCACTCGCCCAGACCCATCAATAAACTTCCCTCCCTGCGCTCTCAAAGGAAAGTATATAAGCTCTGCTAAAGCTGTTCTCTGGGCTCTCTGCTCTATTCAAGTGAGCTCTGAGGCAAAGCATGCTGGACCCCCAATAAACCCTTTGCTTTTGCATGAGACAGTCTCTTGGTGGTCTCTTCCCCCGATTCTCGCCCGACCTTTACATATGGTGGTTCCACCGAGATCTGATAGCGGTGGACAAGAGATCCCAAAGGGCTCCTCTCGGGGTAAGTAAGGTGATTCTATCTGGTTTCAGGTTTTAGGTTAGGGCTTGGCAAAATGGCTGTCGATGAAGAGCATGAGCTCTTTCCGAGGGTGGCTGACAGTTGTGTCACAGAGCCACAGACCACATCCCTGGCGGTCGCCACAGAGGACTCGGGAAATCGAGGAACAATAGTCTCTTTGACTCATTGATATTTTGTTTCAGACTCGGTATTGCCAGCCCATCAAGTTTTGCCGGCTACTCAGTCCTGGTCTCAGTATTGGACGTCCATTTCCTGTCTTTAATGTCTTGTCTTGTCTGTGTCGTGTGTTGTTGCTTTTACTATTTGTGTATCTTTTATTATGGGACAGAGTACTTCAATGCCTCTGTCCCTGACCCTTGATCACTGCACCAAAGTCCGCTTAAGGGCTCAGAATCTTTCTCTTTCAGTAAAACCCTGGAACTGGCAGGTTCTCTGTGCCTCAGAATGGCCCACCTTTGGATTCGGATGGCCCCTAGAAGTATCTTTCTAATTCCCCTAATTTAAAAAGTCAGTGATGTGGTCTTTCAGCCAGGGCCACATAGCCATCCAAATCAACAGCCATATATCTTAACTTGGCAGGGCCCCTGCAAATTTCCTCCTCCATTGGTGAAGCCTTTTCTTACCCCTGCCCCCGCTCCTTCTCTTTCCCCCACGATCTATCAAACCCTCTGCTCCTCCTCCTCTTCGACCCTCTGTTTTCCCTCAGTCACATGATTTGACTGTACTGGACTCTCCTTCCCCTCTTTATCCCCTCCCCTTGTACCCCAACCCCCAATACCCTCTAAGTTATTCCCCTGCTGCTGACTCAGCCTCCCCGCCATTGGAGGAAGTTAAGCCAGCCCAGCGCCCTCCAGATAACTCCCCTGCGGCACACAAAGCTCCTCCTACACTGGAGGAAGCTTGCCGGGCTAAAGGAACTCGCCAGCGCCAAATGATTGAAAACCCTGGAACTCCCGTGATGCTCCACCTCAGTCCCTACGGGCCAATGAATGACGAAGGCAATGGAGTAAAAGTGCAAGCCTACCAGTACTGGCCTTACTCATTTTCAGACCTATAAAACTTGAAGAATAACAATCCTCCTTCTACTGAGGATCCCACCCGGCTCTCAGGTATGGTTGACTCATTAATGTTTTCACACCAGCCTACTTGGGATGACTGCCCACACCTCCTAGGGACTCTCTTCATGACAGAGGAACAAATGAGATCCTCCTGCAAGCTAGAAAAAAATATCCTTGGACCAGATGGGTGACGGACAACAACTTCCCAACATATTCAAAGCTGGCTTTTCCTTGAACCGACACAAATGGTACCCCAACACCTTTCAAGGTAGGGAGCAACTGTCCACTTATCGCCGGGCTCTAATAGCGGGTATCTTAGTGGCCGCTAGGTGACCAACTAATTTGGCCAAGGTAAGAGAGATTATTCAAAGGCCTGATGAATCTCCCTCTATGTTCCTAGAGGGAATAATGGAGGCATATAGAGATATACTCCTTTTGATCCTCAGGCAGAGGATCAAAAGGCATTTTTCACGATGGCCTTTATTGAGCAAGCTGCCCTGGATATTAAAAGAAAGTTACAATGCTTAGATGGATTACAAGATATGACTTTGAGACATTTAGTCAGAGAAGCCGAGAAGGTATACTATTAGAGAGAAACTGAGAAAGAGAAGGGAGCAAAGGGAGGATAAAAGAAACAAAAGACAGACTAAGGCATTGACTAAGTTCCTGGTCACAACAAAAAATAGGCCAAAAATTAAGAAACATGGAGACCGAAAGGGATATCTGGGCCCACACTAGAGGCCACCCCTAGCCTAAGATCAATGTGCCTACTGAAATGAAAAGGGACACTGGGCCAAAGAGTGCCCTAGAAAGAGACAGCCACACCAGCCAGACATTCTGACTCTGAAGGATGACTAAGAAAGACGGGGCTCAGATCCTCTCCCCGAGCTCAGGGTAATTTTTGAAGTCAGGGGACCCCAATAAACTTTGAAATTGATACAGGGGCAATATACTCAGACCTTAAGGCCCCATTGGGCCCTCTATCAAGTAAAAGGTCTCTAATTTAAGGGCATAATTGCAGTAAATATTAGGCTTGGACAACTAAGAGAACCATGGACCAGGGGAAACAGAAAATCCATCACTCCATCCTAGTAATTTCAGAATGCCCGGCCCCATTGATGGGCAGAGATCTGCACACAAAGCTCCAGGCTAAAATAACTTTTAACCCTGAAGGCTCCCAAGTGGAATTTCTAAATTCTTCAGTAAAAGCTCTTTTAGTCATGGCTCTAAATATATCAGTAGAAAATATACATCAACTCACTCACCTTGGTTCAAGGAAACTGCATTCATTCCTGAAGTATCAAGAACAGAGTTTTCCACTAAATGACTCATAGCGAAAGGTAATAACTGAATGGGTAACAAAAGCCTGTTGGGTCCATCAATTGGTTAATGCTTACCCTTCCAAGCTTCCTGCAGGAGAGCACCTATGAGGAACCAGACAAGGACAATTCTGGGAAGTTCACATTACTGAAATTAAGCCAGCAAGTTATGGACTTAAATATCTCCAAGTCTTTGTAGATACATTTTCAGGATATATTGAAGCCTTCCCCACAAAAAAAAAAAAAAAAGAAAGAAAGAAAGAAAGAAAGAAAGAAAGAAAGAAGAAAAAAATAAACAGCGCAAATGGTGGTCAAGAAGATCCTCGAAGATATTTTCCCAAGTTAAGGCCTGCCTAAAGTAATAGGGTCTGATAATGGACTGGCATTTGTGGCCCAGGTACGTCAGGGGTTAGCCAGGACCCTGGGGATTAATTGGAAGTTACATTGTGCTTATTGACACCAGAGTTTAGGACAGGTAGAAAGAATGAATAGAACCATTATCGAGACCATAACAAAATTAAACTTACAGACTGGCAAAAAAGATTGGACTATGCTCCTGCCTTATGCACTGTTTCATGCAAGAAATACTCCCTCTCTTTCTTTGTGTAACCTCACCCACTATGAAATTCTCTATGGGGCCCCCTCCTCCAGTAAGGGACCTAACCCAAACTCTAAGACCTAACGATCCCTTAGACACCCCCTGGCTTGACAGACTTAAAGCTCTTGAAAGAACTCAGGGATACCTGTGAAAACAGATGGCCACTGCCTACCAACCTAAGGACGAGGGGACTGCACATCGATATAAAGTAAGAGACTTTGTAAGTGGACATCAGGTGTCATCCCTGGAACCTTGCTGGAAAGGACCATAGCAGGTGCTCTTCATAACACCTACAGAAATAATGGCAGACAGAATCACTTCCTGGATCTATACCTCTCATCTCAAGCCTGCGCCCTGTCCAGACTCTGGCTGGAAACTGGAAAAGACAGGTAACCCTTTCAAATTGTGTATTTGCCGTGTGGATAAGGCTATGTACTCTCCCCTTGACCACCAGTAGTCCTAACCCTCATCAGCCCGTTCAGCAGCAATGGCTGATCACAAATCTTACTGGACAAGAAGTATTGTGTCTCACATACAGCCCACTTAGGGACCTGGTGGCCATCTCTCCACCCAGACATTTGTCAGCTGGCTATAGGTCTTTCCTATTGGGATATCCCTGATGAAGAGGAACCCACTAAAATTCCATTAAATCCTTTCCATACCATAGATAATGGAAACAAATGTTATGGATGTAGGGACAAGCGAGCCAGATGCAGGTGGGCTAGCCTAGATTACTATGTTTGCCCAGCGGACTATCAAAGCCACAAACAGTCATGACTGTGTGGTGGGACAGCCGACTTCTTCTGTAAGTAATGGGGATGTGAGCATACAGGGACTGCCTGATTGAACCCAAACTCCTCATCAAATTCTGTACACATCATTAGCCATATTACCAATTAGACAACAAAAACCGATGGCCCCCAGAGGGGTCTCTAGATCCTCAAATTCTGCGTCACCTTTTTAACTTCTGCAAGTGCTGAAAAGGGTGAAAGGAGATTCCCTTACGTTTAGGCCTTTTCCCTCCTTTGCTCACATCCTGAACTATGCTTCTCCAATAGATCCTCACCCGCAGCCTTGTGCTCCAGACTCTCTGCTCTTACTCCCACATCAGCAACCTGATTTCTGCCCTCCAATTACTAGACCAACGCCCGAACATCTGCCAGTTCTCAAACAATTGCCCCCTTGCTGAGGGAGCAGGTACTGAGCTACCCCTCAATTCCCTCACTCCTCTCTTCTCCTGTCAGTGCCCACACCGGGTCTCACCAAGTCCTCTTACCAACTAACCCAAAGCTCAAACCAGCTGAGGAGAGCCCTCAGAATCCTATCCAAGATGTAATGAAAATGGCCTTTAAAGTTGCTTTGTCATCACTGAAAACAGGTTACTAAGAATTTAAAGTCCCTCACAGGCTTTTTGGGATACTAACTCCCATCTTCCCCTCTGCTCTACCAGTTCTACTGCTCAAGATTTGTTGCTAGGAAAATCCCAAACCCCTTTCCCATTATTCTTTTACATCTCTCCTACCTCATTCTCATATCCACGGAGCTGCTCAAAGCCACACCTTCCCTGTCTTCCCCCTCTGTACCAGGCCCACAAAAAGTCTTAACTGACCTTCTCCAGAAATCTTCAACATGGCTGACTTTAGGACTTTCAGCAAAAGAGTCCCTATAAATGAGTTCAATGAAGGTAAACTTCCTCTTTTCGTGTTGCCCTGTTCTACTAGGCAACTGGCTAAAAAAAATCAGCACTCGTAAGCTAGACACCCCCTTACTAGTTTTTCACAAAATATGTGAACAAGGCCTCTGGCCTTGAGCTGGGGCTTCCCAGAGAGGGCTACAATTGTAAGATAAAGAAGATACCAACTGGGCTCCATGGTAACAGATGGCAGTGGGAAACAATAAAGGGAATAAAAAGCTCTCCCTCACCCAGGTGTCCTTGAAAAGTTAACTTACGCAGAACAGAGGAAAGAAACAGAAAAAAACCTGCTTTTTGTAAACTTCTGCAGGCTGTGAACTTCTGAGCCCCTTCCCTTACATGTTGGATTCAAAATTCTGAAACTACCTAAACTTGTGTTTCAGGGGATTAATTGATTACAACAGAAGTAATGCCCTCTGAATCTGGTTGCAACCAAATAGGACTTTTTACCTGTCTTTGGTACTATCCTAGGTGCCTTGCCTTGTCTGTCCCTACAACAGTATAATTCTATATACTTAAACATTGTTTATGTTTTCATGAAACGGTCAACAGATGTGATTAATTGTGTAATGGTGCAGATGTTCCCAGAGTGCTCTATCAGGACGTAGGTTCGTTTGAAGATCAAATAGGGGGGCACAAAACCTGGTTCCACTGGGAACATATATCCCTCACTTTAGCCATCCTATTAGGAATACGAGTTGCTGCAGGGGTGGGCACAAAAACCACTGCCTTGGTCCATGGGACAGTACAAATAACCTAAATAAAAACAGCAATAGCCCAAAACTTAAAGATATTAGAAACCTCCATCACAGTTTTGCAGGAATCTTTAACCTCTCTCTGTGAAGTTGTTTAACAGAACATTCGAGGTTTGGACCTCCACTTCATGAGAAAAGAGGGCCTTTGTTCTGCATTGATGGAAGAATATTGTGTGTATGCCGACAATGCTGGAGTTGTAAAAAAATCTATGAGTAAATTAAGAAGATGAATTGAATAGCGTCAACAAGAGACAGAGGCCCAAAAAGGGTGGTTTGAGTCTTGGTTCACACAGTCCCCCTGGTTAACTACGCATTTATAAACCCTGGCAAGTCCAATAATAATCCTCATATTATTGCTAACTATAAAACCCTGTTTGCTCAACCATGTAATTTCTTTTCTCCAAGCTCAAATTGGACAAGTTAAAATTATGGTAATACCCCACTAGCAGACATAGAATGTGACACCCCCCAATGATCACTTTTAAGATTAAAAGTAGCCAGAATAAGAAGTGGTGAATGAACGTTTCATAAAATATGTACTTGTCACTTCCTGTTTTTCTGTATGCTAAACAAAACACTGTTGAAATCTTGAGAAATGTTTGCCAATCTTGTTCCCAGAGTGTGCTGTCCCCAACTGCCAAACTGCAGAATGTACTCTCTCACCCAGTTGCACGCAAACTGCCCACTCGCAGTGACACATCAAAAACTTTCCTCCCTGAGCTCTCAAAGGAAAGTATATAAGCTCTCCTTAAGCTGTTCTCAGGACTCTGTGCTCTATTCATGTGAGCTCTGAGCACCAGCATGCTGGACCCCCAATAAACCCTTTGCTGCTGCATGAGATAGACTTTTGGTGGTCTCTTCTTCTGACGCTCGCCTGACCTTTAATTGGATGATTGAATGTAGAAGAGAACATCCAGTCAAAAAGGTATAGTCGGAAGGATTAGGAATATAGTAGGTAGGTTTAGGAAGAAGAGTGAGTATAGGATTTGGACCAAAAGATCTTTAGCAATAGGGTTTCGGTTAGAGAGTGAATGTAAATGTCAGCACATGTGAAGAATGAGTCACAATGATGAACTTGGAAAAATATGTAGGAAAGCAGATATCAATAGAGACATTACAAAATCAGGCAAAGTATAAAGTGAGTGATTGGATTAGACATTATCAACAGGGTTGAGTTTCAATATATAATCTTAAAAAGAAACAAATATGTAGTCACAAATAGGATTGACATTTGAGAGCATTAGGGAACCTGGACATGGTTGTTTTTAGTAATCCAGGTTCACTTTCTATTTAGACTTTGGTACAATCATAAGTGTGACTTTTGCATTTTGTGTTCAGAATATTACTGTGATAAAATGTATATGTACATCAGGTGACATGAGTATTTCTTCCACCATTTCTGGGAGCAATATTTTGAAGATGTATAAATTAGTATTGGGGGAACAAAGAGGTGTACCCTGTGTCTATGAATATAGAAGTAATGCATGAATTGACAATACTGTGAATAAATAATATAACTGGTTCCACTTTAAATAATGGATAGAATTGATATCTGAAAATATATAAGAAATCTTATATTGATATAGAATCATTCATTCTAATGAGTTATACATCTAATGGTAACATTAGGGATATGTTTTATCATGAAGTGTGTGTGAGTTTTTCTTCAAAATTAATATGGAAATGGAAAATAATGTGTTTGGAAAGAAGTCTCATGAAAAGACCAGTGAAGAAACATAAAGGAATACATGTGTTCTGAAGTAGGAAGTGATTGAAAGTGAAACAAATGCAAATGATTTTGCTAACTTGTGGGTAAAATACATATTTTATGATGTGCAGAAATTGAAGAAATAGAAATGTACCAGTGTTGAAAGAAAATAAACGTCAAAATATAAATCATGGGGCTGGGGATGTGGCTCAAGGGGTAGCGCACTCGCTTGGCATGCGTGCAGCCCTGTTTCGATCTTTAGCACCACTTACAAAACAAAGATGTTGTGTCCACCGATAACTAAAAAATAAATATTAAAAAATTCTCTCTCTCTCTTTCTCTCTCTCTCTCTCTCTCTCTCTCTCTCTCTCTCAAAAAAATATACATCATGTCCCATAGTAATCTACTTGGATTGATGTTAAACTGGGTCAGTTACTGTAGAAATATTAGGATTTGTATGCACCATTCACTGATGTTAGTTGTCAGTACTAGAAATCCAGTATGCATTTCAGGTGGATGAATATTTCTGAGAATAATCTTGTGAAAAGTTTATTATAAAACCACATACATGAATATGAATGAATTTAGGGAGTGTAAAATAAGACAAACATATTTCAAATTTGAAAAATCTGTAGAGTGTATATATATATATAATATATAGATATACACACACACACACACACACACACACACACACAAATATACACACAGAGACATTAAAAAGTAGCAATATGTATGCCAAGCGAAATTCATGTTGAAATATATATCGTCCACAGATCCAAAAATATTTAATTTACTGAACATGGATTTGTGTATAATGTTGTTCAACTGCGAAGCTCCCCCATAGGTTGAATTTTCAGTTCCAACAGCGTTTAGGAGGAATGATCTCTTCTCATGATTTGTATCTGCCAAGTCAGCCACCTCACAAGAATGTACATGTGATACCAGGTAGGATTCTATAGGTGCATATAAAAATACATGTGCTGAATAGGATACAGACAAACGGAGACAGGAATTCACATATTTGTTAAATTTAAAAATACATGGAGAACTATGTCAACAAAAATTTGACTAGATTTATAACTCCTACCCTATATAATGCAAAAGGCAAGTCAAACTATACAACATGCCTTCTCTGAACTGCATGGATTTCTATTCTGCTTGGGTTATTTTTCTCCATCATATTTGGATTAGTAGTCAGAGTCTAGTAGGGTATGATTTAGTGTTAGGGATTCAGTATTTTGAATGAAAAATTAGAAAATGAATCCTATGTGTATGCAAATATGTGCTACAAAAAAATCTTTCAACTCTTATCCACAACAATGCCTTGACATTACCTTCGCCCCAAGTAAGACACAATTAGAGGAGAAAGGTTAGAAAATATATGAATATGTATCTGTAGTGGAATATACTCTGGTGTTCACAAGTTTGGAGCTGGTAGAGCAGTTTCCAAAAGTAAGGGACAGGGTAAACACTCCAGAAACAAGGAGCTCTGTTGGTATAAAGACTTCTTGAGAAACTGCCTTTGAGGTTGGGCACTTGAAATATATGTTGTTGTCAGGAGCTTTAGCTTTCTTTGTAGTGAGACCATCAAAGCTGGGTCTGCATCTATGTGACATGAAGGAATTGTTTTCTTATTTTCCAGTGAACTTGAGGCAGCAGTTATGAGTTCTCTCTTTGTAGGTAAACTGTGGCCACTGGGGGCTAAGTGTCTCCCCATGTGGACTGTGAAGCCATTTGTTCATTCTCCACTTTTCATCTTGTTTCTTGCTGTTGCACTGGGACGTTGGTATTTGCTTCATGAAATACAATGAGTTCACCTGACACACAGTGATGGAGGGAGTTCTGTCATGTGTCGTGGGTCATGGTCTGCCGAGAATGCACAAACCAGGCTTCTAACCAACATAGCTTGTCCCCTTGACCACAGCAACCTGATTCTGAACATTTCCCTGAAACCTCTCCATATAACAAGATGCTTTACATAGAAGGGTCGGCAAGCTGCACCATGTTAGTCACAACAATTTGGAAGTCAATGGCAGGTCCACATGGTCCCACCACAGGTGTTTTAATCACACACCTGCCCAACACTGCTCTATGCCCACTATTCAGCAGGCTCCAACTTATTGGCATCTATGTTCTACATGATTTTCATGAATCCCACTCAATCAATGCCCTGTCTAGTATACTCATGATCAGCAACAGGACATGCAAAGGTTCTCCAGTGCCACCTGTTCATGGGAATTTCAAAAATTTCAGGGTATTTGTCTAGCCATTTTTTAAGGTTGAAGTTGGAGGCACTGTGGATTTCAGTTCATTCAGGAACCATTAAATGATGAGGAAGGTCATTTCAATGAAACTCTGGAGAACTCTCACAGGCAAGGCTTCCCAAAGAGGGGTCAAATGGTCACCTGAAGCCAAGCCCATTGAGGTCTACAATGTGAGGGCCATGTGTGTTTTGACTCTCAAGGATGGCTGCCAAGTCTTTAAGAAAAAATCATGTGATATCTTGGCTGAGATTTCCAGTGCTCTGTGGAAAGTCACCCTGGGCTTAGATCTCAGTTTCCAAATGTGACGCTCATGCGTGACCTCCTAAAATCCAAACACGATTTCATGTACTACACAAAAATATTCCCACTCACATCCAGAACAATGCCTAGACATTACCTTCGCCCCAAGCAAGACAAAATAAGAGGAGAAGAGTTAGTAAATATGTGAATACATATCTGCAACGGAAAATGATCAGGAGTTCACAACCTTGGAGGTGGAAAAAGAATATCTTTCAGAATAAAATCATATGATATCCTGGCTGAGATTCCCAGTGCTTGGTCGAATGCCACCCTGGACTTAGATCTCAGTTTCCAAGGGGGACTCTCATGTGTGGCCTCCTTAAATCCCAAAACAATTCATGGCAATACTTCTCTGAGGTCAGTTCTAGATCTCTGTCTCTAAGGGGAATAACACCGGAGTTCAAGCCCAGGTTGACCCAGGCATCTCTTCCATCAGCCACACAAATAACCACAATTAAAACCAAAACACTCCTACATGGCCCTCATCTTCTTCCATATAGACACTTATTATATCCTCTGGCTGCAGGTTTCCATGAGGGGCGCAGCCCACGACATTGTCCAAAATAAGCTCCTATGCCCCTCATTTGCCTAAAGTCTGGGTAGCCTGGACACCCTTTCTGTGAAACAGGAGTGATCAAATAAGCCGGCCATTAATACTGCTCTACTTCTCCAATTTGAGTCCTATTGACTGTCATGTATAGATTCTTTATGTGATTTGGAGTCATGAGAAAACCAAAGCACCTATGGGCTAGCCTCTGCAGGGCTTTGAAGAACTCATTTGACCAAAGAATTCCTATTCTCACTTGACGGAGGTCAGGAACCTAACAGAGGAAGGCAAGAGACTTTATCCACAATGACTGATCTTTTTGCCATTTTGGTTTTGGACGAACACATGGGATCTTTCTTTAGATCCATCAGGTGCTGAGAATCTACAACGCAGCCTCACACAGGGCCAGGAGGCTGATTCCAACACATCTATTTCCAAAGCAATTAAGCAAAGAGCCACAGGTGATGCCCATTCATTTTTATTTGAAAACTCTTTTCTTCACGCTTCACAAAGGTGTAGCCAGAGGCAAAGACCTTCCTGACATTCAAGGCAACAGAACAATAGATAAGAAAAAGGCCCAAAGCAGGGTTTATCCACTGAGACTTTCCTGGACACACTGATATCAGAGTTTTCTGAGATGCTCGCCATTTCCTTCAGCTATCCTCTACATGCCCATGTCACTCATCTTGGAGGTGGTACATATCTTGGACACAAAACCATGAGCCTATTCTTGAGAGTAACCAGAATTCAGAAAGACATCAGAAACTTAGGAAGATAATAGGTGTTGCCCATCCATAAGGCTAGCAGCAGTCCACTCATAAATTAGGCAGGGTGAATCCTGGGAAGTTTTCTACTAGACAGGACACATCCATTGATGCATTCTCTTATCTAAAGTCGACAACCACGAACACAGTGGGATACACAGACATGCAACAAATCGCCTTGTCAAAAGCCTTACTAGAAACAGTACACTCCAAAGCAAACAAAACGCCTTTCCTGCCTATTCTCAGAACAAGAGACTAAACCACAAAATCACACACACACACCCACAAATGCACCTCCTTCATTCAAGTAGGTCTGTGACCATCCGGAATGTCCTCTGACTAGTGGGCCATACTATGTTCCCCCGAAAGGCCTGCCCTGTCTCAGATCTGGTCTCCTTGCCAAACTCTGTGAAGTTGTCAGGAGCCAGCGGTGAACCATTACCTGCTTTTTCAGAAAATGCCCCTTTTCAGAGCTTTCCTGGCATTTGGCAATTCTCATATCAGTAGGTACCAAGGAAGACTTACTCTGTCCTTGGTTATTCCAAATAACAGAGCCCACTGGGAATGGAACTGTGACTGGCTTTTGGTGCTTGTCTTCCTGGATCCCAAGGTCAGGGAGTTCCCTCACCAAGGAAGTGAGGTAGGTGGCTTCATTCAGGAACTGAGTGAGTTTACTGCCTTGGCAACCACTTTCTTAACAGTTGATTCCAAGGTTCCCATGAGATGGAGTTTACCCCTACTTTCTGTGACAGTTTCACAAGTTAGAATGGTATATCAACCATAGGAACCTGGAAACAGCTCTCCACACAGGCCTGCTTTGGTCCATCTTCTCTACCTTAAGAAGAGAGAGTCTGATTCAGACACAACCCTTCATTCTGACCAGGTTGTTTGCCATGGAAGATGTCTTTTGCTCTCTCAGGTCCTTCATAGCTGCCTACCTCTTCTCCAGGGATCATTTCTGCTTGGAACTTTGAGGATCTCAGCAGGTGGAAGATCCCATACCTTCCTGTATTGTAAGACCAACTCTGTCCCTGCTCTTCTGTAAAGTTAGATTGAGCGAACAGTGTTTGGTTATGGTTAAAAACAAGTTCAATTTGGATTAGGAATCATTCTGCGTGATTAATAATGGTATTGGGAAAGTGCGATATTTACAAGAATATATAGGTAAAATACAAGTATGAAAACAGAAATCTAGGTAAGATTTGAAGCCCAGAAGGGCATTGGGACCTTGGTTGGGATACTTAGCTTTGAATTACGTTCTTCAGAGATGTCTTCAGTTAAATCCATATACAACGGCATAGAACCTTGTACCTTGGATGATTGAATGTCGAAGAGAACATCCAGTCAAAAACCTATAGTCAGTAGGAATAGGAAGAGTGTGGGTAAGTTTAGAAAGAATAGTGATTATATGATTTGGACGAAATTATTTTAGCAATAGCGTTTCGGTTAGAGTGAATGTAAATGTCAGCACATGTGAAGAGTCAGTCACAATGATAAAATGGGAAAATATGTAGGAAAGCATATATCAATAGAGACATTACAATATCAGGCAAAGTATAAAGTGCGTGATAGGATTACACATTTTCAACAGGCTTGAGGTTGAATATATAATTTTAGGAGGAAACAAATACATATTCACCAATTGGATTGACATTGGAGAGCATTAGCTACCTGAACAGGAATGTTTTTAGTAATCCATGCTCACTTTCCATTTAGGCTTTGGTACAATCATAAGTGTGACCTTTGCATTTTCTTTCCAGAATATTACTGTGATAACATGTATATGTAGATCAGGTGACATGAGTATTTCTTCCACAATTTCTGGGAGCAATAATGTGAAGATGTATAAATTAGTACTGGGGGTACAAATAGGTGTACCCTGTGTCTATGAGTATAGAGATAATTCATGAATAGACCATACTGTGAATAAATAGTATAACTGGTTACAACTTTAAATAATGGATTGAATTGATATATGAAATTGATATATGAAAATATACAGGGAATCTTATATTGGCATACATACATTCATTAAAACCAAATATACATCTAATGGTAATATTTGGGTTATGGTTCATCATGAAGGGTTGTGAGTTTTGCTTCAAAAGTGAGTAGTGAAATCGAATATAATGTGTTTGGAAAGACGTCTCGTGAAAAGACCATTCAAGAAACATGGAGGAATACATGTGTTCTGAAGCAGGAAGTGATTTAAAATGAAACAAATGCCTATAAATTTGCGAAGTTGTGAAGGAAATATGTATCCTATGATGTGCATAAACTTAAGAAATCGCAATGTAACAGTGTTGAATAAAAATGAATTTCAAAAAACACATTATATCCCATAGAAATCTATTTGCATTGATGTTAGACTTGCTACGTTACTGTAGAAATATAATGATTTGTATGCACCATTCACTGAAAATAGTTCTCAGTACTAGGAAACAAATATGTATTTCAGGTGTTTGAGTATTCCTGAGAATAATCTTGTGAAAAGTTGATTACAAATCCACATACATGAATATGAATTAATTTAGGAAGTGTATAATAAGACACATATTTCATATTTTGAAAAATCTGGAGAGTATATATATATATATATATATATATATATATATATATATACACACACACACACACACACACACACACACACACACACAGACTTTAAAAAGTAGAAATATATATGCCAATCAAACTTGACCATGAAATATATATCATCCAAAGATCAGAAATATTTATTTTACTGAACATGGATTTATGTATAAAGTTTTTCAACTAGGACGTTCACCCATTGGTTGAATTTTCAGGTCCAACAGCGTTTATGAAGAGTGAGCTACTCTAACAATTTGTACCTGCCAAGTACACCTCACAAGAACGTATGTGTGATTCCAGGTAGGATTCTATATGTGCATATAAAATTACAGGTGCTGGGTAGGCTGCAGAGAAAGGGAGACAGGAATTCACATATTTGTTAACTTTAGAAATACATGGAGAACTATTTCAACAGAAAATTGACTAGATTTATAACTCCTAGCCTACATAATGCAAAAGGCAAGTTCAAGTATACACCATGCCTCCGTTGAACTGCTAAT
Source organism: Callospermophilus lateralis (assembly GCF_048772815.1). Lineage (NCBI taxonomy): Eukaryota > Metazoa > Chordata > Mammalia > Rodentia > Sciuridae > Callospermophilus > Callospermophilus lateralis. The sequence continues at coordinate 670,218 of NW_027516521.1, read as the reverse complement.
ATTTCTATTTTGTTTGGGTTTTTATACTCAATCTTATTAGGATTAGTATTCAGAGTCTAGTAGGGTAGTGGTTAGTATCAGGGATTCAGTATTTCGAATGGAAATTTTGAAAATGAATCCAATGTGTATGTAAATATGTGCTACACAAAAATCTTCTCACTCTCATCCAGAAAAATGCCTTGACATTACCTTCACCCCAAGTAAGACACAATTAGAGGGGAAGAATTAGAAAATCTGTGAATACATTTATTCAATGGAAAATGCTCAGGATTTCACAACCTTGGAGGTGGTAGAGGAGTTTCCAAAAGTAAGGGACATGGTAAACACTCCACAAACATGGAGCTCTTCTGGCCTAAAGACTTTCAGAGAAATTGCCTCTGAGTTTGGGCACTTGAAATATATGTTTTTTTCAGGTGCTTTAGCTTCTTTCTAGTGAGACCATCAAAGCTTGGTCTGCATCTATGTGACCTGGAGGACATGGCATCTTATTTTCCAAAGAACATGAGGCAGCAGTGCTGTTTTCTCTCTTTGTAGGTAAACTGTGGCCACTGGGGACTAATTGTCTCCCCCTGTAGACTCTGAAGCAATTTGTTCATCCTCCACTTTTCGTGGTGTTTCTTGCTGCTGCACTGGGAGTTTGGTATTTTCTTCATGAAATACAAGGAGTTCAATTGGGACACAGTGCTGGAGAAAGTTCTGTCACGTGAGTGGGTCAGCGTCTGCAGGACAATGGACCAAGATGCTTCTATCTACATAACTTGCCCCCTTTACCATGGCAACCTGATTCTGAACATTGCCCTGAATCCTCTCCATATAACAAGATGTCTTTACATAGAAGGGTCTGCTGGCTGCAACATGTCAGTCACAAGCTTTGGAATCCAATGGTAGATCCTCATGGCCGTACCACTGATGTTTTATAACACTCCTGCCCACCACTGCTGTAGGCCCACTACTCAGCAGGCTCCAACTTACTGGCATCTCTGTTCTACACCATTTTCAGGAAACCCAGTCAATCAAGGCACTGTCTGGTATACTCATGAACAGCAACAGGACATCCAAAGGTTCTCTAGTGCCACCTGGTCATGGGAATTTTAAAAATTTCAAGGTATTGATGTAACCATTTTTTCAAGGATGAAGTTAGAGGCATTGGGGGTTTCAATTCATTCAGAAACCATTAAATGTTGAGGAAGCTCATTTCAATGAAAGCTCTGGAGAACTCACACAGGCAAGGATTCCCAAAGAGTGGCCAAAAGGTCACTTGAAGCCAGGACCATTGTGAGGTCCATGTGTGTTTTGACTCTCAAATGTGGCTGCCAAGTCTTTCAGAATAAAATCATGTAATTATCTGGCTGAGACTTCGAGTGAACTGTGTAACGCCACCCTGGGCCTAGATCTCAGTTACCAAGGGCGGCTCTCATGCGTGGCCTCCTAAAATCTTTACACAATTCATGGCAATACTTCTCTGAGGTCAGTTCAGGAACTGAGTCTCTAAGGAAAATCACACCAGAATTTAACCCAGGTGGAACCAGTCATCTCTCACAATTAAAACCTAAACACTCCCACATGGCCCTTATCTTCTTCCATATAGACACTCATCATAACATCTCGCTGGACTTTTCCATGAGGGGCACAGCCCAAGACAGTTTCCAAAATAAGCTGCCTTGGCCCTCTTTTGCCTAAAGTCAGGTTGGCCTGGACGCCCTTCCTGTGAACCAGGAGTGATCAAGTAGGCCTGCCATTAATACTGCTCTGCTTCTCCAAGTTGATGCCTACTGACTGTGGGGTTTAGATTCTTTTTGTTAATTGGAGGCATGAAAAAACCCAAGCACTATGGGCAAGCCACTGGAGGGCTTTGAAGAACCCATTTGACCTAAAGGATCCCTATTCTTACTTGATGGAAGTCAGTATCCTAACAGAGGAAGGCAAGAGACTTCATCCACAATGACTGCTCTTTTGGCCATTTTGATATTGGATGCACACATGGGATCTTTCTTTAGATCCATCAGGTGCTTAGAATCAAAGCCACAGCCTCACACAGGGCCAAGAGGCTGTTTCAGACACATCCCTTTCCAAAGAAATTAAGCAAAGAGCCACAGGAAATGCACATTCATTTCCATTTGAAAACTCTTTTATTCAAGCTTCCAAATGTTTTGGCCTGAGGCAAACACCTTCCCTGACGTTAAGGGCAACAGAACAATATGTAAGCACAAGGCCCAAAACAGGGTTTCTCCACTGAAACATTCCTGGTCACACTGCTATTTGAGTTTTCTGAGATGCTTGCCATTCCCTTCAGCTATCCAGTACATGGCCATGTCACAGACCTTGGAGGTGGTACATATTTTGGACACAAACCTAGAGACTATTCTGGAGAGTGGACAGAATTCAAGAAGAATACAGGAACTTTTGAAGATATAAGGTGTTGCCCATTGATAAGGCAAGCCACAGTCCATTCATAAACTGAACAGGATGAATGCTGGGAAGTTTTCTACTAGACAGGACACATCCATTCATGCATTCTCTTTTCTAAAGTCTACAACCAATAACACAGTGGGATACACAGACATAGAAACACTCACGTTGTCAAAAAACTTACTAGAATCAGTTCACTCCAAACCAAACAAACCACCTTTCCTACCTATTCTCAGAAAATGAGACAAAACCACAAACCCCACCCAAACCAACAAATTAAACTCCTTCCCCCAAGTAGGTCTGTGACTATCCAGAGTGTCCTCTGACTGGTGGGCCATAGTGTGTACCCCCAAAATGGCCTGTACTGCCTCAGATCTGGTCACCTTGGCCGACTCTGTGAAGTTGTCAGGAGCCAGCATTGAGCCACTACCTGCTTTCTTAGGAAATGCCCCTCTTCAGAGTACTCCTGGCATTTGGCCATCCTCACATAAGTAGGTATGAAGAAAGAATGACTCTGTCCTTGGTAAATCCAAACAAGTGAGACCACTGAGACTAGGACTCAGACAGGCTATGGGTCCCTGGGTTCCTAGATACCAAGTTCAGAGTTCCATCACCAAGGAAGTGAGGCTAGTTCACTTCTGTCAGGAACTGAATGAGGTCACTGCCTTGGCAACCACAATATCCTAACAGTTACATCCAAGGGTCCCATGAGATGGAGGCTGCCCCTACTTCCTGAGATACTTTCACAAGTTAGAATGGTATACCAAGCATAGACTCCCAGGAACAGCTCTCCTCTTAGACCTGGTTTGGTCCATCTCCTCTACATTAAGAAGAGAGAGTCTGATTCAGACACAACCCTTCATTCTGACCAGGTTGTTTGCCATGGAAGATGGCTTTTGCTCTCTCAGGTCCTTCATAGCTGCCTACAACTTCTCCAGGGATCATTTCTGCATTGACCTTTGAGGTTTTCAGCAGATGGAAGATCCCTTACATTCCTGTATTGTAAAAACAAATCTGTCCCTGCTCTTCTGAATACTTAGATTGAGGGAACAGTGTATGGTTAGGGTTAATAACATGTTCAATTAAAACCAAATGCTCTCACATGGCCCTCATCTTCTTCCATATAGACACTTACCATAACCTTTGGCTGAGGGTTTCCATAAGGGGCCCAGCCTAAGACAGTGTCCTAAATAAGTTCCCTTGCCCCTCATTTGCTAAAGTCAGGGTTTTCTGGACACACTTCCTGTGAACCAGGATTGATCAAATAGATCTGCCATTAATACTGCTCTGTTTCTCCATTTTGAGGCCTACTGACTGTGAGGTATAGATTCTTTATGTGATTTGGAGTCATGTGTAAACCCAAGCACCTCTGCCAGTCTTTGAAGAACTCATTTGACCCAAAGGATCCCTATTCTTTCTTGATAGAGGTCAGGAATCTAACAGAGGAAGCAAGAGGCTTCATCTACCATGACTGATCTTTTTGCCATTTTAGTTTTGGATGCATACGTGGGATCTTTCTTTAGATCCATCAGATGCTGAGAATCTAAGCCACAGCCTCACACAGAGCCAAAAGGATGATTCAGACACATCCCTTTCCAAAGCAATTAAGCAAAGAGCCACAGGTAATGCCCATTAATTTCCATTAGAAAGCAGTTTTCTTCAGGCTTCCAAAATGATGGCCTGAAGCAAGGACCTTCCTGAAATTCAGGTCAACAGAACAGTAGGTAAGCAAAAGGAACAAAGCAGGGTTTCTCTACTGAGACTTTGCTGGTCACACTGATATCTGAGTTTTCTGAGATGCTCCCCGTTCCCTTCAGCTATCCAGTACATGGCCATGTCACAGAGCTCGGAGGTGGTACATATCTTGGACAAAAAAAATGAGCCAATTCTGGAGAGTGGGCAGAATTTAGAAAGAAAACAGGAACTAAGGATAATAGTAGGTGTTGCCTATCGATAAGGCAAGCCACAGTCCATTGATAAATTGGGCAGGATGTGTGATGGGATGCTTTCTTCTAGACAGGACATATGCATTGATGCATTCACTTTTCTAATTTTTACAACCACGAAAATTGGGATACACAGACATAGAAACACTCGCCATGTCAAATGACTTATTAAAAACAGTCCACTCAAAGCCAAACAAACTGCCTTTCCTACCTATTCTAAGAACATGAGACAAAACCACAAACCTGGAAAAGAGAAAATGGCGGGGAAGGGAGTGCATCAACTCCGTGTACAGGGTCACTGTGAGGGATAATGATGAGTTAGAACGGCTAAAAGCTACCTTGTTAGGAATTTCCAGCAAAACTGGGGTGCTCCAAAACCTAGTGGAAGGATTTTCATCGCATGAGAATCAGCTTCGGGGTCTCAAACGGAGCGATCTGTACATACAAAGGGTCACGCTGCTTATTCAGCAAATCGCCCCGTGGTTCGAGTCTGCGGCGCGCGCTGGGAAACGACGAGCTAGCGGCGCAGAGATACAGCACTGCTTATTCTGCAGGCTCCTGCCAGCTGTGCATTTGCTGTGCTCAGAGCTGAATTCTGGGTTTGAGACGATAGAAGGAAACGGTCCACTTCGGTTCTCCACAGCAGTCAGAACACAGAAGAAGCCAGCGGCCACCATCATGGAGAGCTAATGTCACCACCCCTTTTTTCGACTGATCACAGCTCTTTCAGCTATAGAACAGGTAATTTCAGGCTGACATTTGTCTGCGTCTCGCAGACAAATTGCTCAGACTTAGTGCTAAATAACCCGCGGAAACTGCTTCTTGGAGCCTGCTCCTATTGGAACACGCACCGAGCCTGGAGCGGCCGAGTTCCGGTTCCCGGAGCTGCTCTGGCCCAGGGCTATAGATCCTGCAGAAACTGCTTCTTGGAGCCTGCTCCTGTCGGAGCATACACCAAGCCCGGAGAGGCCGAATTCTGGTTCCCAGAACTGCTCTGGCCCAGGGATAAAGAACCCGTGGAAATTGCTTCTCCGTCCGGGTCCTGCTGAATACTGTGGAGGCCAAAGAGGCGGAGCAGAGCCGCCGCCCACGCCCAGAACAGGCCCAGCGACCCGCCGGCGTAGTATCAGGTCACCCCAACTGGAGTGGGGGCCGAACAGAGCCGCCACCCGCACCCGGAACAGGCCCAGTGACCCGCCGGCGTGGCAGTCACGTCACCCATTTGGAGTAGAGGCAGAGCAGAGCCGCAGGCCGAACCTGCAAGTTAGAAAGACCTGAGACCAACCGGCGGAACAGGCCCAGTGGTCTACTGGTGTGGTAGAAAGGTCACACCAATTGGAGGAGGGGCAGAGCAGAGCGGCCACCTGCGCCTGCAAGGTAGCAGATCCGCGACGGAACTGCAGATCAGGCCCAGCGGCCTTCTGGTGTGGTAGACACGTCAACCCATTTGGGGGAGGGGCAGAGCAGAGCCGCCGCCCGCGACCGGAACAGGTCCAGCGACCTGCCGGCGTGGTAGACACATCACGCCAATTGGGGGAGGGGCAGAGCAGAGCCGCCTCCCGAGCCCAGAACAGGCCCAGCAACCCACCAGTGTGGCAGTCACGTCACCCCATTTGGAGTAGGGGAAGAGCAGAGCTGCAGTCCGCGCCCAGAACAGGCCCAGCGACCTGCCGACGTGGTAGTCACGACACCCCAATTGGAGTAGGGGCAGAGTAGAGCCGCCACCCCCACCAGCAAGGTAGGCAGGCCTGGGACTGACCAGCGGATCAGGCCCAGTGGCCTGCCGGCGCGGCAGACAAATCACCACATTTGGAATAGGGGCAGAGCAGAGCCGCCGCCCGCGCCCACAAGGTAGGCAGACCTGCGACCGACTGGAGAAACAGGCCAAGTGGCCTGCCGGCATGGTAGACCCATAACCCCAACTGGAGTAGGGGCAGAACAGAGCCGCCGCCCGCACCCGGAACAGGCTCAGAGGCCCGCCGACATGGTAGTTACGTCACCCAAATTGGAGTAGGGGTAGAGCAGAGCCGCGGTCCACGCCCGGAACAGGCCTAGCGACACACTGGCGTACTATCACGTCACCCCAATTGGAGAAGGGGCAGAGCAGAGTCGCCGCCCTCACCTGCAAGGTAGGCAGACCTGTGACCAACGGTCAGAACAGGTCCAGGGGTTCGCGGTCGTGGTAGACACGTCATATCAATTGGAGGAGGGGCAGAGCAGACCCGCTGCCTGCGCCTCCAAGGTTGGCAGACCTGCAACCAATCGGCAGAACAGTCCCAGCGGCCCGCCAGCGTAGTAGACAGATCATCCCAATTGGAGGAGGAGCACAGCTGCCGCCTGCCCCTGCAAGAGAGACTTTTCAACTATTCAAGAGCAACATAAATATATAGGGGGGAAAATTTCAAAAACACAACAGTTTCACCAAGCAGAAAGAAACACGAGCAATATGAAAAGAGAAGGAAACAAAGGACCACAAGCAATGCAGGTCAACTCAACTTTAGAAGAGGTAATAGATGCAGCAGATGGAATGTCAGATAAAGAATTCAGGAAATACATGCTGCAGATATTCTGGAGTCTCAAGGAAGATATTAGACAGCAAAATCAGACAATGAAAGATCACTTCGACCACTTCGACAATGTATTACATAAACAAATCCAAGAGGCAAAAGATCAACTATACAGGGAGATAAAGGTAATAAAAAACAAACAAACAGAAATCCTAGAAATGCAGGAAGCAATCAACCTACTTAAAAACTCAATTGACAATACTACCAGCAGGGTAGAACATTTAGAAGATAGAACATCAGACAATGAAGACAAAGTATTTCTACTTGAAACGAACATAGACAGCTCAGCAAGACTGTTAAGAAACCATGAGCAGAAAATCCAAGAAATATGGGATAATATAAAGAGACCAAACTTAAGAGTCATTGGGATACAGGAAGGTATTGAGGTCCAAACCAAAGGAATGAGCAATCTATTCAATGAAATAATAAGAGAAAAATTCCCAGACTTGAAGAATGAGACAGAATCCCAAATCCTAGAAGCCTACAGGACGCCGAATGTCCAAAATCATAAGAGATCCACACCTAGACACATTATAATGAAGATGCCCAACACACAGAATAAGGAGAGAATTTTAAAAGCTACAAGAGAAAGGAAGCAGATTAGATTTATGGGTAAACCAATCAGGATAACAGCTGATCTTTCAACACAGACTCTGAAAGCTAGAAGATCCTAAAGAAACATATTTCAAACACTGAAAGAAAATGGTTTCCAACCAAGAATCGTGTATCCAGCGAAATTAAGCTTCAGGATGGAAGATGAAATTAAAGCCTTCCACGATAAACAAAAGTGAAAAGTATTTTCAGCTAGAAAACCATGTCTTCAAAACATCCTCGGCAAAACATTACAGGAAGAGGAAATGGAAAATAACAATGAAAACCAACAGTGGGGGTTAGGACAGTTAAGCGGGTAAATAATCAAAAAGGAAAACAAACCATGTTTAGTAAAATAAATAAACAAATATGGCTGGAAGAACAACCCATATCTCAATAATAACCCTAAATGTTAATGGCTTAAACTCACCAATTAAGAGACACAGGCTAGTAGAATGGATCACAAAACAAGACCCAACAATATGCTGCCTACAGGAGACGCATTTGATAGAAAAAGACATATATAGACTGAAGGTGAACAGTTGGGAAAAATCATATCACTCATATGGACTTTGGAAACAAGCAGGAGTGTCCATACTCATATCAAATAAAATAGATTTCAAACCAAAGTTATTCAAAAGGGATAAAGAGGGACACTACATATTGCTCAAGGGAACCATACACCAACAAGACATAACAATCATAAATATATATGCCCCAAACAATGGTGCAGCTATGTTTATCAAGCAAACTCTTCTCAAGTTTAAGAGTCTAATAGACCACCATACAATAATCATGGGAGACTTCAACACACCTCTCTCACCACTGGACAGATGTTCCAAACAAAAGAAGAATAAGGAAACTATAGAACTCAATAAAACAATTAACAACCTAGACTTAATTGATTTATATAGAATATACCACCCAACATCAAGCAGTTACACATTTTTTCTCAGTAGCACATGGATTCTTCTCAAAAATAGATCATATATTATGCCACAGGGCAACTCTTAGACAATATAAAGGAGTAGAGATAATACCATGCATCTTATCTGATCATAATGGAATGAAACTGAAAATTAACGATAAAAGAAGGAAGGAAAAATCATGCATCAGTTGGAGAATGAACAATAGGTTACTGAATGATCAATGGGTTATAGAAGACATCAAAGAGGAAATTAAAAAATTCTTAGAGATAAATGAAAACACAGACACAACATATCGGAATCTTTGGGACACATTGAAAGCAGTTCTAAGAGGAGAATTCAATGCTTGGAGTTCATTCCTTAAAAAAAAGAAAAAAAAAACAACAATAAATGATCTCATGCTTTATCTCAAAATCCTAGAAAAAGAAGAGCAAAACAACAGAAAAAGAAGTAGAAGGCAAGAAATAATTAAAATCAGAACTGAAATTAATTAAATCGAAACAAAAGAAACAATTAAAAAGATTGACAAAACTAAAAGTTGGTTCTTTGAAAAAATAAATAAAATCGACAGATCCTTAGCCATGCTAACAAAGAGAACAAGAGAGAGAAATCAAATTACTAGCATACAGGGTGAAAAAGGCAAGATCACAACAGACACTTCAAAAATACAGAAGATAATCAGAAACTATTTTGAATCCTTATACTCCAATAAAATAGAAGATAGTGAAGGTATCGATAAATTTCTTAAGTCATATGATCTACCCAGATTGAGTCAGCAGGATATAGACAACTTAAACAGACCAATATCAATTGAGGAAATAGAAGAAACCAACAAAAGACTACAAACTAAAAATAGCCCAGGACCGGATGGGTATACAGCAGAGTTTTACAAAACCTTTAAAGAGGAACTAATGCCAATACTTTTCAAGCTCTTTCAGAAAATAGAAAAAGAGGGAGAACTTCCAAACTCATTCTATGAGGCCAACATCACACTGATTCCTAAACCAGACAAAGACACTTCAAAGAAAGAAAACTAGAGACCAATATCTCTAATGAACATAGATACAAAAATCCTCAATAAAATTCTGGCATATCGGATTCAAAATCATATCAAAAAAATTGTGCAGCATGATCAGGTAGGATCTATCCCTGGGATGCAAGGTTGGTTCAATATACGGAAATCAATAAATGTTATTCACCACATCAATAGGCTTAAAAATAAGAACCAGATGATCATCTCGATTGATGCGGAAAAAGCGTTCGACAAAGTGCAACATCCCTTAATGTTCAAAACTCTAGAAAAACTTGGGATAACAGGACCATTCCTCAATATTGTAAAAGCAATCTATGCTAAGCCTCAGGCTAGCATCATTCTGAATGGAGAAAAACTGAAGGCATTCCCTCTAAAATCTGGAACAAGACAGGGATGCCCTCTCTCACCACTTCTGTTCAACATAGTTCTTGAAACACAGGCCAGAGCAATTAGAAAGATGAAAGAAATTAAACGCATAAAATTAGGAAAAGAAGAACTCAAATTATCACTATTTGCAGATGACGTGATTCTATACCTAGCAGAACAAAAAGGGTCTACAAAAAAACTGTTAGAGCTAATAAATGAATTCAGCAAAGTGGCAGGATATGAAATCAACCCGCAAAAATCAAAGGCATTCCTGTATATCAGGACAAATCCTCTGAAATAAAAATGAGGACAACCACTCCATTCACAATATTCTCAAAAAAAAGTAAAATACTTGGGAATCAACCTAACAAAAGAGGTGAAAGACTTATACAATGAAAACTAAAGAACCCTAAAGAGAGAAATACAAGAAGATCTTAGAAGATGGAAAAATATACCCTGTTCTTGGATACGCAGAACTAACATCATCAAAATGGTGATATTACCAAAAGTTCTCTATAGATTTAATGCAATACCAATCAAAATCCCAATGGCATTTCTTATAGAAATACAGAAAGCAATAATGAAATTCATATGAAAAAATAGAAGACCCAGAATAGCAAAAACAATGCTAAACAGGTAGTGTGAATCATGCGGTATAGCGATACCAGACTTCAAACTATAATACTGGGCAATAGTAACAACAACAGCATGGTACTGGTACCAAAACAGGCGGGTGGACCAATGGTACAGAATAGAGGACACGGAAACCAATCCACAAAACTACAACTATATTATATTTGATATAGAGGCTAAAAGCATGCAATGGAGGAAGGATAGCATCTTCAACAAATGGTGCTTGGAAAACTGGAGATACATATGCAACAAAATGAAACTGAATCCCTTTCTCTTGCCATGCACAAAAGTTAACTCAAAATGGATCAAGGAGCCTGATATCAAATCAGAGACACGGCGTCTGATAGACGCCTACGTCTACGATCTACATACTGTGGGGTCAGGCTCCAAATTCCTCAATAGGACACCCATAGCACAATAGGTAATAACTAGAATCAACAAATGGGACTTACGCAAACTAAAATGTTTTTTCTCAGCAAAAGTAACAATAAGAGAGGTAAATAGGGAGCCTACATCCTGGGAACATATCTTTACTCCTCACACTTCAGATAGAGCCCTAATATCCAGAGTATACAAAGAACTCAAAAAATTAGACAACAAGATAACAAATAACCCAATCAACAAATGGGCCAAGGACCTGAACAGACACTTCTCAGAGGAGGACATACAATCAATCAACAAGTACATGAAAAAATGCTCACCATTTCTAGCAGTCAGAGAAATGCAAATCAAAACCACCCTAAGATACCATCTCACTCCAGTAAGATTGGCAGCCATTATGAAGTCAAACAACAACAAGTGCTGGTGAGGATGTGGGGAAAAGGGTACACTTGTTCATTGTTGGTGGGACTGAAAATTGGTGCAGCCAATCTGGAAAGCAGTATGGAAACTTCTTGGAAAGCTGGGAATGGAACCACCATTTGACCCAGCTATTCCCCCTCTCGGTCTATTCCCTATAGACCTAAAAAGAGCATGCTACAAAGACACTGCTACATCGATGTTCATAGCAGCACAATTCAAAATAGCAAGACTGTGGAACCAACCTAAATGCCCTTCAATAGACGAATGGATAAAAAATGTGGCATTTATACACAATGGAGTATTTCTCTGCATTAAAAAATGACAAAATCATAAAATTTGGAGAGAAATGGATGGCATTAGAGCATATTATGCTAAGTGAAGCCTAAAAATTCCCTAAAAAACAAATGCCAAATGTCTTCTTTTATATAAGGAGAGTAACTAAGTACAGAGTAGGGACGAAAAGCATGAGAAAAAGATTAACATTAAACAGGGATGAGATTTGGGAGGGACAGGGAAGGAGAAGGGATATTGCATGGAAATGGAAGACCCTTAGGGTTATACAAAATTACATACAAGAGAAGCGAGGAGAAAGGGAAAAATAATACAAGTGGGAGATATGAACTGCAGTACAGTGGGTTGAGATAGAAGAGGGGAGGGTAGGGTATGGGAGGGGGAATAGTAAAGGATAGGAAAGGCAGCAGACTATAACAGACACCAATATGGCAATATGTATATATATATATCAATGGAAGTGTAACTGATGTGATTCTGCAATCTGTATACGGGGTAAAAATGGGAGATCATAACCCACTTTAATCAAAGTGTGAAATATGATAAATCAAGAACTATGTAATGTTTTGAACAACCAACAATAAAAAAAAATTTTTAAAAGAAGAAAAAATTAAAAAAAAAAACAAAAAAATCCCACAAACCCACACCCACACGCACAAAGGCACCTCCTTTACCCAAGTAGGTCTGTGACTATCCGGAGTGTCCTCAGACTGATGGACCATACTATGTTCCCCCGAAATGGCCTGTCCTGTCTCAGATCTGGTCTCCTTTACCAACTCTGTAAAGGTGTCAGGAGCCATCGGTGAGTAACTACCTTCTTTCCCAGGAAAGGCCCCTCTTTAGAGCTTTCCTGGCATTTAGCCTTCCACACATCAGTATGTACCAAGAAAGACTTACTCTGTTTTTGGTAAATCCAAACAAGTGAACCCACTGGGACTGGGATTGTGACTGGCTCTGGGTGCCTGGCTTCCTGAATCCCAAGTTCTGAAAGTTCCATCACCAAGAAGTGAGGTAGGTCACTTTCTTCAGGAACTGAATGAGGTCACTGCCTTGGCAACCACTTTGTCCTAACAGTTGCTTCCAAGGGTCCCATGAGATAGAGGCTGCACCTACTTCCTGTGTCATATTCACAAGTTAAATGGTATATCACCCATAGGCACATGTTAACAGCTCTCCGCACAGGCCTGGTTTGGTCCATCTTCCCTACATTAAGAAGAGAGAGGCTGATTTAGACACATCCCTGCATCCTGACCAGGTATTTTGCCAAGGTTGATGACTTTTATTCTCTCAGGTCCTTCAAAGCTGCCTACATCTTCTCCAGGATTTATTTCTGTATGGAACTTGAGAATCTCAGCAGGTGTAAGATCCCCTACCTTCCTGTATTGTAAGACCAACTCTGTCCCTGCTCTTCTGTAAAGTTAGATTGAGGGAACAGTGCATGGTTAGGGTTAATAACATGTTCGATTTGGGTTAGGAATCATTCTGTGGGATGAATAATGGTATTAGGAACCTGTGATATTTACAAGAATATATAGGTGTAATATAAGTATGAAAACAGAAATCTAGGTAAGATTTGAAGCCAAGATGGGCACTGGGTCCTTGATTGGGATACTTAGCTTTGAATTATTTCTGCAAAGATGTCTCAGATAAATTGATATACAATGGCATAGGACCTTGTACCTTGGATGACTTAATAAGGAAGAGAACATCCAGTCAAAAATGGATAGGACCAAAAGTTCTTTAGATATGGATTTTTGGTTAGAGAGTGAATGTAAATGTCAGCATATGTGAAGAGTCAGTCACAGTGATGAACTGGGGAAAATGTGTAGGAAAGCAGATATCAATAGAGACATTAGGAAATCAGGCAAAGTACAAAGTGATTGATAGGATAAGACATTTTTAACAGGATTGAGTATGAATATATAATCTTAGGGAGAAACAAATATGTAGTCACCAAGAGGAATGATATTTGAGATCATTAGTGAATCAGGACATGGATGTTGTTAGTAATACATGTTCACTTTCAATATAGGCTTTGGTACAATCATAAGTGTGACCCTTGCATTTTGTGTCAGGAATGTTACTGTGATGAAATGTATATGTATATCAGGTGACTAGAGTATTTCTTCCACAATTTCTGAAAGCAATATTTTAAAGACTTATAAATAAGTATTGGGGATACAAATAGGTATACCCTGGGTCTATGAATATAGAGATGATGCCTTAATAGACCATACTGTGAATAAATAGTATAACTGGTACAAACTTTAAATAATGGATTGAATTGATATCTGAAAATATATAGGAAATCTAATGTTGATATACATACATTCATTCCAACCAGTTATTCATCTAATGGTAATATTAGCATTACGGTATATCATAAAGAGTGTGTGAGTTTTGCTTCAAAAGTGATTATGGAAATCAAAAATAATGTGTTTGGAAAGAAACTCATGAAAAGAACAGTCAATAAACATGGAGGAATACATGTGTTCTGAAGTAGGAAGTGATTGAAAGTGAACCAAATGCCTATAAATTTGTGAAATTGTGGATGAAAGGATATATTCTATAATGTCGATAAACTGAAGAAATAGTAATGTACCAGTGTTGAATAAAAATGAACTTCAAAATACACATAATGTCCCATAGGTGTCTACTTGCATTGATGTTAAACTGGGTCAGTTACTGTAGAAATATTAGGATTTGTAAGCATCATTCACTGAATTTCGTTTTCAGTACTAGGAAATAAATAGGTATTACAGGTGGATGAATTTTTCAAAGAATATTCTTGTGAAAAGTTGATTATAAATCCACATAGATGAATACGAGTGGATTTAGGGAGTGTATAATAAGACACATATATTGCATATTTTGGAAAATCTTGAGAGTAGATATCTATATAAATAGATAGATAGATAATTAGATAGATACATACATACACAGACATTAAAATGTAGCCATATATATGCCATTCAAAATTCATCATGAAATACATATCATCCACATATCCAAAAATATTCATTTTACTGAACATTCATTTATGCATAATATTGTTCATCTAGGAAATTCACCCATAGGTTGAATTTCCAGTTCCATCAGTATTTAGAGGGTGCGATCTCTTCTCACAATTTGTATCTTCCAAAATAAGCGAGCTCACAAGAATGTATGTGTGACACCAGGTAGAATTCTAAATATGCATAAAAAATACATCTGATGAATAGGCTACAGAGAAAGGGAGACAGAAATTTACATATGTGTTAACTTTAAAACTCATGGAGAAGTATTACAATGAAAAGTTGACAAGATTTATAACACATAACCTTGATAAAGCAGAAGGGAAGTGCAAGTATACATCATGCCTCCTATGAAAGGCCTGTATTTCTATTCTGTTAGGTTTCTTTTTCTCCATCATATTAGGGTTAGTAGTCAGAGTCTAGTAAGGTATGGATTAGTGTCAGGGATTCAGTATTTCAAATGGAAAATAGGAAAATGAATCTAATGTGTATGCAAATATGTGCTACACAAAAATCTTCCCACTCTCATCCAGAACAATGCTTTGACATTATATTCGCCCCAAGTAAGACACAATTAGTGGAGAAGAGTTAGAAAATCTGTGAATACATATGTGAAAAGGATAATACTCAGGAGTTCACAAACTTGTAGGAGGTGGAACAGTTTCCAAAAGTAAGGGAGAGGGTAAACACTCCACAAACATGGAGCTCTGCTGGACTAATGACTTTTTGAGAAACTGCCTCTGAGTTTGGGCACTTGAAACATATGTTCTTGTCAGGAGCTTTAGCTTTCTTTGTAGTGAGACCATCAATGCTGGGTCTCCGTCTATGTAACCTGGATAACACGGTTTCTTATTTTCTAGTGAACATGAGGCAGCTGTGCTGAATTCTCTCTTTGTAGGTAAACATTGGACACTGGGGTCTAAATATCTAACCATGTGGTCTGTAAAGCCATTTGGTCATCCTCCACTTTCGTGGTGTTTCTTACTGCTGCACTGTGAGTTTGGTACTGGCTTCACCAAATACAAGGAATTAAACTGGAACATAGTGCAGGAGGGAGTACTCTCACGTGTGGTGGATGGGGGTCTGCAGGAAAATGCACAAATGAGGCTTCAATCCCACATAGCTTTTCAACTTGACAATAGCAACCTGATTGTGAACATTTGCAGGAATCCTCTCCATATAATAATATGCCTTTACATAGAAGGGTCTGCTGGCTGTACCATGTCAATCACAAGTGATTTGGAAGCCAATGGCAAATCCACGTGGCCCCACCACAGGTGTTTTTTCACACACCTACACTCAACTGCGTAGGCCCACTAGTCTGCAGGCTCCAACTTTCTGGCATCTCTGTTCTACACAATTTTCATGAAACCCAGTCAATCAAAGCACTGTCTGGTACAATCATGATCAGCAACAAAAAATTCAAAGGTTCTCCCGTGCCACCTCGTCATGGGAATTTTAAAAATATTATGGTATTTATCTAGATATATTTCAATGATAATGTTGGAGCCACTGTGCGATTCAATTTATACAGGAAACATTAAATGGTGAGGAAGATCATTTCAATGAAAGAGCTGGAGAACTCTCACAGTCAAGGCTTCCCAAAGAGTGGCCAAAAGGTCACATGAAGCCAGGCCCATTGAGGTCTATAATGTGAATTCCATGTGTGTTTTGACTCTCAACTATGGCTGCAAATCTTTCAGAATAAAATCATGTATATCCTGGCTGAGATTCCCAGTGCTTTATGGAAAGCCACCCTGGTCCTAGATCTCAGTTTCCAATCGCGAATCTCATGCATCGCCTCCTTAAATCCCAACACAATTCATGGCAATACTTCTCTGAGATCAGTTCCAGAACTCAGTCTCTAAGGGGAATCACAAAAGAGATCAAACCCAGGTAAACCCAGGCATCTCTTCCAACTGCCACACAAATGACAACAATTAAATCCAAAACACTCCCACACGGTCCTCATCTTCATTTATATAGACACTAATCAAAACTTCTAGCTGGAGGTTTCCATGAGGGGCACAGCCCAAGACAGTGTCAAAAATAATCTCCCTTGCCCCTCATTTGCCTAAAATCAGGGTGGCCTGGACAACCTTCCTGTGAACCAGAAGTGATCAAATAGGCCTGCCATTAATACTTCTCCACTTCTCAATTTTGAGGCCTACTGACTGTGGGGTACACATTCTTTGTGTGAATTGGAGTCATGAGAATACCCAAGCACCTATTGTCTAGCCTCTTCAGGGCTTTGAAGAACTCATTTGACACAAAGGATCCCTATTCTCACTTGATGGAGGTCAGGAATCTTACAGAGGAAGGTGAGAGACTGCATCCACAATGAATGATCTTATTTCCATTTTGGTTTTGGATGCACACATGGGATATTCCTTTAGATCCATCAGGTTCTGACAATATAAGCCACAGCCTCACACAGGGCCAAGAGGCTGATTCAGACACATCCCTTTCCAAAGCAATTAAGCAAAGAGCCACAGGTGATGTCCATTCGTTTCCCTTTGAAAACTGTTTTCATCAGGCTTCACAAAGGGGTGCCCTGAGGCAAAGCCTTTCTTGACATTCAAGGTAACATAAAAATAGATAATCAAAACGTTCAAAGCAGGGTTTCTCCACTGAGACTTTACTGGTCACACTGAAATCTGAGTTTTCTGAGATGCTCGCCATTCCCTTCAGCTATCCAGTACATGGCCATGTCACAGAGTTTGGAGGTGGTACATATGTTGGACACAAAACCATGAGCCTATTCTGGAGAGGGGCCAGAATTCAGGAAGAATACAGGAACTTAGGAAGTTAGTAGGTGTTGCCCATGGAAAAGACAAACCCCAGTCCATTCATAAATTGGGCAGGGTGAATGCTGGGAAGCTTTCTACTAGACAGGACACATCTATTGATTCATTCTCTTTTCAAATGTCTACAACCATGGACACAGTGAAATACACAGACATTGAAACACTCGCCTTGTCAAACAACTTACTAGAAACAATTCACACCAAACCAAACAAACCACCTTTTTTTTACCTATTCTCGGAACATGAGAAAAAACCACAAACACCCACACCCACAAATGCACCTCCTTCCCCCAAGTAGGTCTGTGACTATCTGGAGTGTCCTCTGACTGGTAGGCCATAAAATGTTCCCCAGAAATGGCCTTTCCTGTCTCAGATCTGGTCTCCTTGGTCAACTCTGTGAAGTTGTCAGGAGGCAGTGGTGAGCCAATTTCTGTCCTCTCAGGAAAGACCCCTCTTCAGAGCTTTCTTGGCATTTGGACACCCTTACATCAGCAGATACCAAGAAAGACTGACTCTGTCCTTGGTAAATCCACAGAAGTGAGACCACTGGGACTGGGACTGGGACTGGCTCTGGGTGCCAGGCTTCCTGGATACCAAATTCAGAGAGTTCCGTTACAAAGGAAATAGGTCAGGTCACTTCCTTCAGGAACTGAATGAGGTCACTGCCTTGGAAACCACTTTGTCCTAACAGGTGCTTCCTAGCATCTCCTGACATGGAGGCTGCTCCTACTTCCTGTGATACTTTCACAAGTTAGAATAGGATAGAAACCATAGTCAACTTGGAATAGCTCTCCACACAGGCCTGGTTTGGTCCATCTTCCCTACATTAGGAAGAGAGAGGCTGACTCAGACACATACTTTCATCCTGATCGTGTTGTTTTTCATGGAATATGACTTTTGCTCTCTCAGGTCCTTCATAGCTGCCTTCATATTCTCCAGAGATCATTTCTGCATGGACTTTTGAGGTTCTCAGTAGGTGGAAGATCCCCTACCTTCCTGTATTGTAAGACCAACTCTGTCCCTGCTGTTCTGTAAAGTGAGATTGAGGGAACAGTGTATGGTTAGGGTTGATAGCATGTTCGATTTGGGTTAGGAATCATTCTGCTGGATGAATAATGGGATTGGACACCTGCGATATTTAATAGAATATAGACATGAAATATAAGTATGAAAACAGAAATCTAGGAAAGATTTGAAGCCCAAAAGGGCATTGGGCCCTCAGTTGGGATACTTAGCTTGAATTATGTCCTGCACCGAGGTCTCAGATAAATTGATATACAATGGCATAGGACCCTATACCCCGGATGATTGAATGTAGAAGAGAACATCCAGTCAAAAATGGATAGTCCGTAGGATTATGAAGATAATCAGTAGGTTTAGGAAGAAGAGTGAGTCTAGTAGTTGGTCCAAATGTTCTTTAGCTATAGGGTTTTAGTTAGAGAATGAATGTAAATGTCAGCACATGTGAAGAGTCAGTCACAATGATTAACTGGGGAAAATATGTAGGAAAGCAGATATCAATAGAGACATTATGAAATCAGGCAAAGTATATAGTGAGTGATAGGATTAGACATTTTCAACAGGGTTGAGGTTGAATATATAATCTTAAGAAGAAACAAATATGCAGTCACCATTAGGATTGATATTTGAGAGCATTAGGCAATCTGGACATTATATTGTTAGTATTCCATGCTCATGTTCCAGTTAGGCTTTGGTAAGACCATAAGTGTGAGCTTTGCAATTTGTGTCCAGAATATTACTGTGATAAAATGTATATGTAGATCAGGTGACCTGAGTATTTCTTCCACCATTTCTTGTAGCAATATTTTGAAAACTTATAAATTAGTACTGGGGATACTAATAGGTTTACCCTGTGTTGATTAATATAGAGATGATGCATTAATAGACCATACTGTGAATAAATTATATAACTGGTTCCAAATTTAAATAATGGATTGTGTTGATATCTGAAAATATATGGGAAATCTTATATTGATATATATACATTCATTCCAACCAGTTATATATCTAATGGGAATATTAGGGTTACCTTTTATCATGAATAGTGTGTGAATTTTGCTTCAAAAATAATTATGGAATCGAAAATAATGTATTTAGAAAGAAGTCTAGTGAAAAGACCAGTAAAGAAACATGGAGGAAAACATGTGTTCCGAAGGAGGAAGTGATTGAAAGTGAACCGATTATTTACAAATTTGTGAACTTGTGAATGAAAGGATATATCTTATGATGTTCACAACCTGAAGAAATAATAATGTACCAGGTTTGAATGAAAATGAACTTTAACAAACACAACATATCCCATAAGAATCTACTTGCATTGATGTTAAACTGGGTCAGTTACTGTAGGAATATTGGGATTTATAAGCACCATTCCCTGAAGTTAGTTTTCAGTGCTAGGAATCAAATATGTATTTCAGTGGATGTATATTTCTGAGAATAATCTTGTGAAAAATTGATTATTAATCCACATACAGGAATATGAATGAATTTAGGCAGTGTATAATAAGACACATATATTTTATATTTTGGAAAATCTGGAGACTATATATATATATATATATATATATATATATATATATATATATACACACACATATACACACACAAACACACACACACACACACGCATTATAATGTAGCAATATATATGCCAATTGAAATTCATCATGAAAAATAACTCATCCACATATCCAAAAATATTCATTGTACTGAACATGGATGTATGTATAATGTTGTTCATCAAGGAAGCTCACCCATTTGTTGAATTTTCAGTTCCAACAACATTTAGGAGGAGTGATCTCTTCTTACAATTCGTATCTGCCAACTCAGCCACCTCACAAGAATGTACGTGTTAAAGCAGGTAGGATTCTATTTGTGCATATAAAAATAAATGTGCTAAATAGGCTACACAGAAAGGGAAGAGGAATTCACGTATTTGTTAACTTTAAAAACACATGAAGAGTTATTTCAACAAATAATTGACTAGATTTATAACTCCTACCTCATATCATGCAAAAGGCAAGTCCAACTATACACCATGCCTCTTCTGAACTGCTTGTATTTCTATTCTGTTTGGGTTATTTTTCTCATCATATTAGTATTACTAGTCAGGGTCTAGTAGGGTATGGGTTGGTGTCAGGGATTCAGTATTTCGAATGGAAAATTTGAAAACGAATCCAATGTGTATGCAAATATGTGCTACAAAAAAATCTTCCCCCTCTCATCCAGAAAAATGACTTGACATTACCTTAGCCACAAGTAAGTCACAATTAGAGGAGAAGAGTTAGACAATCTGTGAATACATATATGGAATGGAAAATGCTCAGGAGTTCACAACCTTTGTGGTGGTAGAGGAGTTTCCAAAAGTAAGGGACAGGGTATACACTCCACAAACATAGAGTTCTGCTGGCCTAAAGACTTCCAGAGAAACTGCCTCTGAGGTTGGGTCCTTGAAATATACGTTGTTGTCAGGAGCTTTAGCTTCCTTTGTAGTGAGACAGTCAAAGCTGGGTCTGCATCTATGTGACCTGGAGGACATGGTATCTTATTTTCCAATGAACAGGAGGCAGCAGTTCTGAATTCTCTCTTTGTAGGTTAACTGTGGCCAGTGGGGGCTAAGTGTCTCCCCGTGTGGACTGTGAAGCCATTTAGTCATCCTCCATTTTTCGTGGTGTTTCTTGCTGCTGCACTGGGAGTTTGGTATTTGCCTCACAAAATACAAGGAGTTCAACTGGGACACAGTGCTGGAGGAAGTTCTGTCACGTGTGGTGGGTCAGAGTCTGCAGTAAAATGCACCAACCAGGCTTCTATCCCACATAGCTTGCCCCCTTGACCATAGCAACCTTATTCGAAACATTGCACTGAAACCTCTCCATATAACAAGATGCCTTTATATAGAATGGTCTGCTGGCTGCACCATGTCTGTCTCAAGTCATTTGAAAGTCAATGGCAGATCCACATGGCCCCAACATAGATGTTTGATGACACACTTGCCCACCACTGCTCTAAGCCCACTACTCAGCATTCTCCAACTTACTGGAATCTCTGTTCTACACCATTTTCATGAAACCCAATCAAGGAACTGTCTGGTATACTCATGATCACTAACATGACATCCAAAGGATCTCCAGTGCCACCTGGTCATTGGAATTTCTAAAAATTCATGGTATTTATCTAGCCATTTTTCACTGATGAAGTTGTTGGCACTGTGGGTTTCAATTTATTCAGGAACTATTAAATGTTGAGGAAGCTCATTTCAATGAAAGTTCTGGAGAATTCTCACAGGCAAGCATCCCAAAGAGTCGCCAAATGGTAACATGATGCCAGTCCCAATGAGGTCTACAATGTGAGGTACATGTGTGTTTTGACTCTCAACGATGGCTGCCAACTCTTTCAGAATAAAATCATGTGATATCCTGGCTGAGATTCGCAGTGCTCTGTGGAAAGCTTCCCTGGGCCTAGATCTGTTTCCAAGGGCGACTCTCATGTCTGGCCTCCTGAAATCCAAACACAATTCATGGCAATACTTCTCTGAGGTCACTTTCAGAACTCAGTCTCTAAGGGGAATCACACCAGAGTTCAAGCCCAGGTTGACTCAGTCATCTCTTCCAACCGCCACACAAATGACGACAATTAAGACCAAAACACTCCCACATGGCTCTCATCCTCTTTCAAATAGACACTCATCATAACCTCTTGCTGGAGGTTTCCATGAGGGTCACAGCCCAAGACAGTGCCCAAAATAAGCTCCCTTGCCCCTCATTTGCCTAAAGTCAAGGTGGCCTGGACACCCTTGCTGTGAACCAGGAGTAATCAAATAGGCCTGCCATTAATTCTGCTACACTTCTCCACTTTCAGGCCTTCTTACTGTGGGGTTTAGATTCTTCTTTTTTAAAAAAATTTTGGAAATTTAATTGGAAAATTTAAAAAATTGTATTGCAGAATATTAAATTTCTTATGGAAAAGCCTTCATCTTGTTTGTGAAGGAAACCTTGATGCCTTGCCAATCTGGTTATATGGAGACACTCAAAATTTTCTGTTACAAACTACATGGATGAATGGTACAGCACATAGTTTTTTTTAAAACTGAAAGGCAGATAATAGCAAGTAAGATAAAAAATAAAAGACAATTTTATTAAAAAATAAAGTTGTAAAATGACTCAAATAAACGAAATTCAATTCCTTTTTTTCTTTTTTTTTTGATTGTTCAAAACATTATAAAGCTCATGATATATTATCTTTCATACATTTGACTCAATTGGGTTTTGAACTCCCATTTTTACCCTAAATACAAATTGCAGAATCACATCAGTTACACACTGAAGTTTTTACATAATAGCATATTAGTGATTGTTGTATTCTGCTACCTTTCTTATCCCCTACTATCCCCCCACCCTCCCCTCCCATATTTCCTCTCTACCTCATCTGCTGTTGTTCAATTCTCTCCCTTTCCCCCCCCTTTCCCCTCACAACCTCTTATATGTAATTTTGTGTAACATTGAGTTTCTCCTACCATTTACATATGCTTTCTCTTCTCTCTCCCTTTCTCTCCCCCAACTCATTTCTGTTTAGTGTTAATATTTTTCTCATGCTCTTCCTCCCTATTATGTTCTTATTTGCTCTCTTTATATAAAAGGAAACATTTGGCATTTGTTTTTTAAGGATTGGATAGCTTCGCTTAGCATAATCTATTCCAATGCCATCAATTTCCCTGCAAATGCTATGGTTTTGCATTTTTTAGTGCTGCGTAATACTCTATTGTGTATAGATGCCACATTTTTTTTATCCATTCGTTTATTGAAGAGCATCTAGGTTGGTTCAACAGTCTAGCTATTGTGAATTGTGCTGCTATGATCATTGATGTGGCAGTATTCCTATAGTGCGCTCTTTTAAGATCCTCAGGGAATAGTCTGAGAAGGGCGATAGCTTGGTCAAATGGTGGATCCATTCCCAGCTTTCCCAGGAATCTCCATACTGCTTTCCAAATTGGCCTCACCAATTTGCAGTCCCACAAGCAGTGTACAAGTGTACCCTTTTCCCCACATCCTCGCCGACACTTATTGTTGTTTGACTTCATAATGGCTGCCAATCTTACTGGAGTTTGATGGTATCTTAGGGTGGTTTTGACTTGCATTACTCTGACTGCTAAAGATGGTGAGCATTTTTTCATGTACTTGTTGATTGATTGTATTTCCTCCTCTGTGAAGTGTCTGTTCAGGTCCTTGGCCCATTTGTTGATTGGGTTATTTGTAATCTTATTGTTTTTTTTTTGGGGGGGGTTCTTTGTATATTCTGGATATTAGGGCTCTATCTGAAGTGTGAGGGGTAAAAAATTGTTCCCAGGATGTAGGCTCTCTATTTACATCTCTTATTGTTTCTCTTGCTGAGAAAAAACTTTTTAGTTTAAGTAAGTCCCATTTGTTCATTCATGTTTTTAAATCTTGGGCTATGGGTGTCCTATTAAGAAATTTGGAGGCTGACCCCACAGTGTGTACATCACAGCCAACTTTTTCTTCTATCAGACGCAGTGTCTCTGATTTTATATCAAGCTCCTTGATCCATTTTGAGTTAACTTTTGTCCATGGCGAGAGAAAGGGATTCAGTTTCATTTTGTTGCATATGGATTTCCAATTGTCCCTGCACCATTTGTTGAAGATGCTATCCTTCGTCCATTGCATGCTTTTAGTCCCTTTTTCAAATATAAGAAAGTTGTACATTTGTGGATTGGTTTCTGTGTCCTCTATTCTGTACCATTGGTCCACGTGCCTGTTTTGATAGTACTACCACGCTGTTTTTGTTAGTATTGCTTTGTAGTACAGTTTGAACTCTGGTATCGCTATACCTCCAGATTCACACTTTCTGCTTAGAATTGCTTTCACTATTTTGGTTCTTTTGTTTTTCCATATGAAATTCATGATTGCTTTATCTATTTCTACAAGAAATGCCATTGGGATTTTTACTGGCATCGCTTTAAACCTGTAGAGAACTTGGGTAATATCGCCATTTTGATGATGTTAGTTCTGCCTATCCATGAACAGGGTACATTTTTAAATCCTCTAACATCTTATTCACTCTCTCTCTTTAGGGTTCTGTAGTTTTCATTGTATAAGTATTTCAACTCTTTTGTTAGGTTGATTCCCAAGTATCTTATTTTCTTTGAGGATATTGTGAATGGAGTGGTTTTCCTCATTTCCATTTCAGAAGTTTTGTTGCTGATATACAGGAATGCCTTTGATTTATGCGTGATTATTTTATATCCTGCCACATTGCTGAATTCATTTATTAACTCTAGCAGTTTCTTTGTAGACCCTTTTGGGTCTGAAAAATATATTATCATGTCATCCACAAATAGCGATAATTTAAGTTCTTCTTTTCCCATTTTTATGCCTTTAATTTCTTTTGTCTGTCTAATTGCTCTGGCTAGGATTTCAAGAACTGAATTGAATACAAGTGGTGATAGATGGCATCCCTGTCTTGTTCCAGATTTTAGAGGGCATGCTTTCAATTTTTCTCCATATAGGATGATACTAGCCTGATGTTTAGTATATATAGCTTTTACCATGTTGAGGTAAGTTCTGTTATTCCTAGTTTTAATAGTGTTTTAAACATAAAAGAATGCTGTACTTTGTCGAATGCTTTTTCTGCATCTATCGAGATGATCATGTGGTTCTTGTCTTGACTGGGACTGGAACTGGCTCTATGTGCCTGGCTTCCTGGATTCCAAGTTCAGGGAGTTACATCACCAAAGAATTTAGGTAGGTTAATTCTTTCAGGAACTTAATGAGGTTACTGCCTTGACAACCACTCTGTCCTAACAGTTGCTTCCAAGGGTTCCATGAGATGGAGGCTGCCCGTACTTCCTGTGACACTTTCACAAGATAGGAAGTTATATAAACCATAGGCACCCAGGAAGAGCTCTCAACACATGGCTGGTTTGGTCCATCTTCTTTATATTAAGAGGAGAGTGGCTGACTCAGACACATCCCTTCATCCTGACCAGGTTGTTTGCTATGGGAGATGACTTTTGCTGTCTCAGGTCCTACATAGCTGCCTAACTCTTCTCCAGGGATCATTTCTGCAGTGACCTTTGAGGTTCTCAGCAGGTGGAAGATCCCCTACATTCCTGTATTGTAAGACCAACACTGTCCCTGCTCTTCTGTAAAGTTAGATTGAGGGAACAGTGAACGGTTAGGGTTACAAACATATTCTATTTGGGTTAGAAATTATTCTGCGGGATGAATAATGGTATTGGAAACCTGCAATATTCACAAGAATATATAGGTGAAATATAAGTATGAAACCAGAAATCTCAGTAAGATTTGAAGCCCTGAAGAGCATTGGGACCTTTTTTGGGATACTTAGCTTTGAATTGTGTTCTGTACAGATGTCTCAGATTAATTGATATACAATGGCATAGGACCTTGTACCTTGGATGATTGAATGTTGAAGAGAACATCCAGTCAAAAAGGAATAGTTGGTAGGATTAAGAAGATATTCGGTAGGATTAGAAAGAAGAGTGAGTATAGGATTTGGAACAAAAGTTCTTTAGCATTAGGGTTTGGGGTAGTGAGTGAATGTGAATGTCAGCACATGTGAAGAGTCATTCACAATAATTAACTGGGTAAAATATGTAGGAAAGCAGATATCAATAGAGACATTAGGAAATCAGGCAAAGTATGAAGTGAGTGATAGGATTAGACATTTTCAACAGGCCTGAGGTTGAATATACAATCTTAGGTAGAAACTAATACATAGTCACCAATAGGATTGACATTTGAGAGCATTAGGTAACCTGGACATGTATGTTTTTAGTAATAATGCTCAATTTCCATTTAGGCTTTGGTACAATCATAAGTGTGACATTTGCTTTTTGTTCCCAGATTATTAATGTAATAAAACGTAGATTTAGATCAGTTGACATGAATATTTCTTTACCATTTCTGGTAGCAATATTTTGAAGACGTATAAATTAGTTAGGGGGTACAAAGAGGTGTATACTGTGTCTATGAATAGAGAGATAATGCATGAGTAGACCATACTGTGAATAAATAATACAACTGCTTCCAACATTAAATAATGGATTGAATTGATATCTGAAAATATACAGGAAATATTATATTGTTATACATACATTTATTCCAACCAGTTATACATCTAATGGTAATATTAGGTTTATGGTTTGTCATGAAAAGTTTGTGAGTTTTGCTTCAAAAGTGATTATGGAAATCAAAAATAATGTGTTTGGAAATAAGTCTCATGAAAAGACTGGTCAGGAAACATAGAGGAATACATGTGTTCTGAAGAGGAAGTGATTGAAAGTGAAACAAATGCCTATATATTTGTGAACTTGTGGATGAAATATATATCCTATGATGTGCATAACGTGAAGAAATATTAATGTACCAATTTGAATAAAAATGAATGTCAAAATACACATCATGTCCCATAGAAATCTACTTGCATTTATGTTAAACTGGGTCAGTTACTGCAGAAATATTAGGATTTGTATGCACAATTCACTGAAGTTAGTTTTCAGTACTAAGAAACAAATATGTATTTCAGGTGGATGAATATTTCTGAGAGTAATCTTGTGAAAAGTTGATTATAAATCCACATACATAAATATGAATAAATTTAGGGAGTGTATATAAGACACATATATTTTATATTTTGAAAAATCTCGAGAGTATATATATGTAAAACACACACATTCAGATATTAAAAAGTACCAAAATATATCCCAATCGAAATTCACCATGAAATGTATATCATCCACAGATTAAAAATTTTCATTTTACTGAACATGGATTTATGTATAATGTTATTAAAATAGGAAGCTTACCCATAGGTTGAGTTTTCAGTTCCAACAGCATTTAGGAGGAGTGATCTCCTCTGACACTTTGTGTCTGCCAAGTCAGCCACCTCACAAGAATGTACGTGTGATACCAGGTAGGATTCTATATGTGCATATAAAAATACATGAGCTGAATAGGCTACAGACAAAGGGAGACAGAAATTCACATATTTGTTAACTTTAAAAACACAAGGAGAACTATTTCAACAAACAGTTGACTAGATTTATTACTCCTACTCTATATAATGCAAAAGGCAAGTCCAACTATACACCATGCCTCCTCTGAACTGCTTGTATTTCTATTCCGTTTGGGTTATTTTTCTCCATCATATTAGGATTAGTAGTCAGAGTCTAGAAGTTTATGAGTTAGTGTCAGGGATTCAGTATTTTGAATGGATATTTGGAAAATTTTTCTGATGTGTATACAAATATATGCTGCACAAAAATCTTCCCACTCTCATCCAGAACAATGACATCACCTTCGTACAAAGTAAGACACAATTAGAGGAGAAGAGTTACAAAATCTGTGAATGCAAATTTGGAATGGAAAATGCTCAGGAGTTCAAAACCTTGGAGGTGGTAGAGGAATACTCAAAAGTAAGTGACAGGGTAAACTCTCCACAAACATGGAGCTCTGCCGGTATTAAGACTTCTTCAGAAACTGCCTCTGAGGTTGGACACTTGAAGTATATGTTGTTGTCAGGAGCTTTAGCTTCCTTTCTAGTGAGACCATCAATGCTGGGTCTGCATCTATGTGACCTGGAAGACAATGGTTTTTTTATTTTCCAATGAACATGAGGCAGTAGAGCTGAATTCTCTCTTTGTATGTAAACTGTGGACACTGGGTGCTAATTGTCTCCCCGTGTGGAGTGTGAAGCCATTTAGTCATCCTCCACTTTTCATGGTGTTTCTTGCTGCTACCCTGGGCGTTTGGTATTTGCTTCACGAAATGCAAGGAGTTCAACTTGGACACAGTGCTGGAGGGATTTCTGTCACGTGTAGTGTGTCAGGGTCTGCAGGAGAATGCACCAACCAGGATTCTATCCCACATAGCTTGCCCCCTTGAAGATATCAACCTGATTTCAAACATTGCCCCAAAACGTCTCCATACAACAAGATGCCTTTACATATAAGGTTCTGCTCGCTGTACCATGTCAGTCACAAGCCATTTGGAAGCCAATGGCAGATTCACATGGGCCCCACCACAGATGTTTTATCACACACCTGCACACCACTGCTTTAGGCCCACTTCACAGCAGGCTCCAACTTACTGGCATCTCTCTTCTACACCATTTTTATGAAATCCAGTCAATCAAGGCCCTGACATGGTTGTTTTTAGTAATCCATGTCACTTTCCATTTCGCTTTGATGATAGGTTAATAAAATAGGTACTTGTAACTTCCTTTTTTTCTGTATGTTTAACAAAACACTGTTGAGATCTTGAGAACTGTTAGCTAATTTTTTTCTCAGAATGTGCTGTCCCCAACTGTCAAACGGCAGAATGTACTCCCTCACCCGCTTGCACACAAACTGCACACTAGATCTTACCCGTCAATAAATTTTCCTCCCTGCCCTCTCCAAGGAAAGTATATAAGGTCAGCTTAAGCTGTTCTCAGGGCTCTCCTCTCTATTCAAGTGAGCTCTGAGCCCCAGCATGCTGGAACCCCAATAAACCCTTTGCTATTGCTGAGTGAAAATTGAATACTGTTCTGGACTTAGAAGATGCTTTCTTTTGCTTGCCTCTGCATAAAGATAGTCAGTTGCTGTTTGCTTTCCAGTGGGTAGACCCAGAAACTGGAACTTCTGGTCAACTAACTTGGATTAGACTCCCACAGAGGTTCAACCCCCTCCCACTCTCTTTGATGAAGTCCTCCACAGAGATATCAACAGCTTCAGAACTATGCACCCCGAAGTCACCCTGCTTCAATATGTGGATGCCCTGCTACTGGCAGCCAACACCAAGGTACACTGTGAGTCTGTGACCCAAGCACTATTATGCGAGCTTGCGCAATGCTGGTATAGAGCTTCTGCCAAAAAGGCTCAAATTTGCCAGCAAGAAGTAATCTTCCTGGGCTATTCCCTTAGGGGTGGTACATGATGACTTACTGAGCCCAGAAAACCAACCGTTGTGCAGATACGACCCCCATCTAACAGGAGACAACTCAGAGAGTTTCTTGGGTCTGCTGGCTTTTGCAGGTTAGGGATACCTGGGTTTGTGTTCTTAGATGCTCCTTTACACCTGCAGTTAAATGAGGATGCCCAATTCCAATGGACCCCTGAGCACCAGCAAGCTTTTGATAATATCTAAGGACACTGACACTGAACACCTCAACTTCACTGAGCCCAGCCTGCAATTACAGAAAGCCCTACAATACGTTAAAAATGTACATCGACTCATTCACCTTGGTTCAAAGAAACTGCAGGCATTCCAGAAGGATCAAGAACAGAGTTTTCGACTAACTGACTCACAGCGAAAGGAAATATCTGAATGGGTAACAAAAGCCTGTCAGGTCTGTCAATTGGTTAATGCTTATGGTTCCAAGCTTCCTGTAGGAATGCACCTACGAGGAACCAGACCGGGACAATTCTGAGAAGTGGACTTTACTGAAATTAAGCCAGCTAGGTATGGACTTAAATATCTTCTAGTCTTTGTAGATACATTTTCAGGATGGATTGAAGCCTTTCCCACAAAATAAAAAACAACGGCCCAAATGGTGGTCAAGAATATCCTGAAAGATATTTTTCGAAGATACGGCCTGCCTAAGGTAATAGGGTCTGATAATGGAACGGCGTTCATGGCCCAGGTAAGTCAGGGGTTAGCCAGAACCCTGGGGATTAATTGGAAGTTACATTGTGCTTATAGAACCCAGAACTCAGGACAGGTAAAAAAAATAGAACCATTAATGAGACCTTAAAGAAATTAAGCTTAGAGACCGGCATAAAGGATTAGACTATGCTCCTGCCTTAGGCACTGTTTTATGCAAGAAATACTCCCTCTGTTTTTTTGTGCAAACTCACCCACTCTGAAATTCTCAATGGGGCCCCTCCTCCAGTAAGGGACGTAACCCCAACCCTAAGACCTAACAATCCCTTCAACACCCCCTTGCTTGTCAGACATAAAACTCTTGAAAGAACTCAGCTATACATGTGTAAACAGCTGGCCACTCCCTACCAACTTGGGAGGAGGGGACTCCACATGGATATCAAGTAAGAGACTTCATCTACATAAGACGACATCTGGAGTCATCCCTGGAACCCCGCTGGAAAGGACCATACCAGGTGCTACTTATAACACCTACAGCAGTAAAAGTAGACGGAATCACTTCCTAGATCCATGCTTCTCATCTCATGCCTGAGCCCTGTCCAGACTCTGGCTGGAAACTGGAAAAGAGTGGTAACCCTTTCAAATTGCATATTTGCCATGTGGATAAGGCTATAGACTCTCCCCTTGTCCACCAGTAGTCCTAACCCTCATCAGCCCGTTCAGCAACGATGGCTGATCGCAAATCCTACTAGACAAGAAGTATGGTCTATCTCGCATACAGCCCCCTTTGGGACCTGGTGGCCATATCTCCACCCAGATATTTGTCAGCTGGCTATAGGTCTTTCCTATTGGGATATCCCTGATGAAGTGGTCCCCACTAATATTCGATTAAATATCTTTTGTGTAATAGATAATGGAAACAAACATTATAGATGTAGGAACACGTGAGCCAGATTCAGGTTGGCTAGCCTAGATTACTATGTTTGCCTGGGGGACTATCAAAGCCACAAACAAACAGCCATGGTGATGTGGGGGAAAAGTTGACTTCTTCTGTAAGTCATAAAGATGTGAGCATACAGGGGGTGCCTGGTGGAACATAAACTCCTCATCAAATTCAGTACACAGCATTGGCCATATTACCAATTAGAAAACCAATACCGATGGGCCCCAGAGGGGTCTCTAGATCCTCAAATTCTGTGTGACCTTTTTAAATTGTGCAAGTGCTCAAAAGGGTGAACGGAGATTCCCGTATGTGGAGGCCTTTTCCCTCCTTCGCTCACATCCTGAACTATGCTTCTCCAATAGATCCTCACCCTCAGCCTTCTGCTCTAGACTCTCTGCTGTCACTCCCACCTCAGCAACCTGATTTCTCCCCTCCAATTACTAGATCAAGAACCCAAATCTCCGCCAGTTCTCAGACCATTGCCTCCTTGCTGAGGTAGCAGGTACTGAGGCACCCCTCCACGACTCACTCCTCTCTTCTCCTGTCAGTGCCCGCAACGGGTCCACCAAGTCTCTTACCAGCTAACCCAAAGGTCAAACCAGGTGAGGAGAACCCTCAGTCACCAATCCAAGATGTAATGAAAATGGTCTTTAACGATGTTTGTCGTCACTGAAAACAGGTTACTTATTATTTAAAGTCCCTCACAGGCTTTTTGGGAACACACTCCCATCTTCCCCTCAGCTCTATCTGTTCTACTGCTCACGTTTTTGTTGATAGAAAAATCCCAAACCCCTTTACCATTATTCTTTTACATTTCTCCTTCCTCATACTCATATCCACAAAGCTGCTTTCACCCCCAGCCTTCCCCGTCTTCCCCCTCTATACCAGGCCCACAGAAAAGTCTTTACTGACCTTCTCTAGAAGTCCTCACCATGGCTGACTTTAGGACTTTCAGCTACAGAGTCCCTATAAAAGAGTTCAATGTAGATAAACTTCCTCTTTTCATGTTGCCTGTTCTTCTTGTTCACTGGCTGGAAAAATCAGCACTCCTATGCTAGACACCCACTTACTAGTTTTTCACAAAATATGTGAACAAGGCCGCTGACCTTGAGCTGGGGCTTCACAGAGATGGCTACATTTCTAAGATAAAGAAGGTACCAACTGGGCTCCATGGTAACAGCTGGCAGGGAGAAAAAAAAAAGAGAAGAAAAAAGCTCTCCCCATCCCAGGTGTAATTAACAATGTAACTTGTCCAGAACAGAGGAAAAAAAACACAAACAAAAACTTTTTTTTTTTTTGTGAACTTCTGCAGACTGTGAACTTCTGATCCCCTTTCGTTACATGTTGGGTACAAAATTCTGAAACTACCTAAACTTGGGGTTCAGGGGATTAATTGATTACAACAGAAGCTATGCCTTCTAAATCAGGTTGCAACTAAACAGGACTGTTTCCCTGTCTTCCGTTCTATCTTAGGTGCCTTGCCTTGTCCATTCCTACAACAGTATAATTCTATATACTTAAACATTGTTTATGCTTTCATAAAAAGGTCAACAGATGTGATTAATTATGTAATGGTGCAGATGTTTCCCAAAATGCTCTATCATGACGCAGGATCATTTAAAGACCAAATAGGAGGGCATACAACACGGTTCTGCTGGGAACATGTATCCCTCGCTTTAGCCATCCTATAAGGAATAGGAGTTGCTGCAGGAGTGGGTACAGGAACCACTGGCATAGTCCATGGGACACAACAAATGACCCAATTATAACCAGTAGTAGACCAAAGCTTAAAAATATTAAAAACCTCCATCACAGCTTTACTCGAATCTTTTACCTCTCTCTCTGAAGTTGTTTTACAGAATAGGCGAGGGTTGGACCTCCTCTTCATGAGAAAAGTGGGCCTTTGTGCTGCATTGAGGGAAGAATGTTGTCTTTATGCCGACCATACTGGTTGTAAAAGAATCCATGAGTAAATTAAGAAGACGACTTGAAGAGCGTCAACAAGAGAGAGAGGTCCAAAAAGGGTGGTTTGAGTCTTCGTTCACACAGTCCCCCTGGTTAACTACGCTTTTATCAGCCCTGGCCGGTGCATTAATAATCCTCATTTGTTGCTAAATGTAGGAACCTGTTTGCTCCATCGTGTAGTTTCATTTCTCCAAGCTCAAATTGGACAAGTTAAACTTTTGGTAATCAGACAACATTATACCCCACTAGGAGACATAAAATGTGACACGACGCAAAGATCACTTTTATGATTAAAAGTAACCAGAAGAAGTGGGGAATGAAAGGTTAATAAAATAGGTATTTGTCACTTCCTGTTTTTCTGTATGCTTATCAAAACACTGTTGAAATCTTGAGAATTGTTTGCTAATCTTGTTCCCAGAATATGCTGTCCCCAACTGCCAAACTGCAGAATGTAATCCCTCACCCGGTTGCACACAAACCGCCCACTCGCCCTGACCCATCAATAATCTTCACTCCCTGCCCTCTCCAAGGAAAGTATATAAGCTCTGCTTAAGCTGTTCTCAGGACTCTCTGCTGTATTCAAGTGAGCTCTGAGCCCCAGCATGCTGGACCCTCAATAAACCCTTTGCTGTTTCATGAGACAGTCTCTTGGTGGTCTCTTTCTCTGATGCTCGAACGACCTTTACATTGGTACAATCATAAGTGTGACCTTTGCTTTTTGTGTCCAGGAAATTACTGTGATAAAATGTATATGTAGATCAGGTGACATCAGTATTTCTTCCACCATTTCTGGGAGCAATATTTTGAAGATATATAAATTAGTATTGGGACTACAAATAGGTGTAACCTGTGTCTATGAATATAGAGATAATGCATGAATAAACCATACTGTGAATAAATAATATAACTATTTCCAACTTTAAATAATGGATTGAATTGATATCTGAAAAAATACAGGAAATCTTATATTGATATACAAACATTAATTTCAACGAGTTATAAATCTAATGGTAATATTAGGGTTATGGTTTATCATGAAGAATGTGTGAGTTTGCTTCAAAAGTGATTATGGAAATTGAAAATAATGTGTTTGGAAAGAAGTCTTATAAAAAGACTAGTAAAGAAATATGGAGGAATACATGTGTTCTGATTCAGGAAGTGATTGAAAGTGAAACAAATGCCTATAAATTTGCTAAATTGTGGATGAAATATATACACTATGATGTGATTAAATTGAAGAAATAGTAATGTACCAGTGTTGAATAAAAATTATCATCAAAATACACATCATGTCCCATAGGAATCTACTTGCATTGATGTTAAACTGTGTCAGTTACTGTAGAAATATTAGGATTTGTATGCACCATTCAGTGAAGTAAGTTTTCAGTACTAGGAAACAAATATGTATTTCAGGGGAATGAATATTTCTGAAAATAAACTTGTGAAAAGTTGAATATAAAACAATGTACATGAACGTGAATGAATTTAGGGAGTGTATATAAGACACATATATTTCATTTTTTGAATAATCTGGAGAGTGTGTATATATATATATATATATATATATATATATATATATATATATATATACAAAACCTACACAGAGACATTAAAAAGTAGCATTATATATGCCAATCAAAATTTATCGTGAAATATATATCGTCCACAGATCAAAAAATATTTCTTTTACTGAACATGGATTTATATACCATGTTGTTCAACTAGGAAGCTCCCCATAGGTTGAATTTTCAGTTACAACACCGTTTAGGAGGAGTGATCTCTTCTCACAATTTGTATCTGAATATCAGCCACCTCACAACAATGTACGTGTGATTCCAGGTAGGATTCTATATGTGCATATACAAATACATGTGCTGAATAGGCTACAGAGAAAGGGACACAGAAATTCACATATTTGTTAACTTTAAAAACACACGGAAAACTACCTCAATTGAAAATTGACTAGATTTTTAACTCCTAACCTATATATTGCAAAAGGCAAGCCCAACTATGCACCATGCCTCCTCTGAACTATTTGTAATTCTATTCTGTTTTGGTTATTTTTCTCCATCATATTAGGGTTAGTATTCAGAGTCTAGTAGGGTATCGGTTAGTGTCAGGGATTCAGTATTTCAAGTGGAAAATTGGAAAATGAATACAATGTGTATGCAAATATGTGCTAAACAAAAATCTTCCCACTCTCATCCAGAACAATGCATTGACATTACCTCCACGCCATGTAATACACAATTAGAGGAGAAGTGTTAGAAACTCTGTGAATACATATCTGGAATGGAATATGCTCAGAAGTTCACAACCTTGGAGGTGGTAGAGGAGTTTGCCAAACTAAGGGCCAGGATTCACATTTCTCAAACAGGGAGCTCTGCTGCCCTAAAGAGTTCTTGAGATGCTCGCCATTCCTTTCAGGTATCCAGTACATGGCAATGGCACAGAGCTTGGAGGTGGTACATATCTTGGACACAAAACCATGAGCCTATTCTCGAGAGTGGCCAGAATTCAGGAAAAAAACAGGAACTTAGGAAGTTAGCAGGTGTTGCCCATCGATAAGGCAAGCTGCAGTCCATTCATAAATTGGGCAGGATGAATGCTGGGAAGCTTTCTACTAGACAGAACACATCTTTTGATGCATTCTCTTTTCTAACGTCTACAACCACTGACACAGTGGGATACACAGACATAGAAACACTCGCCTTGTCAAAGGATTTACTAGAAACTGTTCACTCCAAACCAAACAAACCGCCATTCTTACCTATTCTCAGAACATGAGACAAAACCACAAACCCTCAACCACACACACAAAGTCACCTCCTTCCCCCAAGTAGGTCTGTGACTATCCAGAGTGTCCTCTGATTTGTTTTGGTTAAAGACCTGGAGGATATGGTTTTTTTATTTTCCAATGAACATGAGGTAGCACAGCAGATTTCTCTCATTGTAGATAAACTGTGGCCACTGGGGGCTAAGTGTCTCCCCGTGTGGACTGTGAAGCCATTTATTTATCCTCCACTTTTGTGTTTCTTGCTGCTGCACTGGGTGTTTGGTATTTGCATCACAAAATACAAGGATTTCAAATGGGACACAGTGCTGAATGGAGTTCTGTCACGTGTGGTGGGTCAAGGTCTGCAGGAGAATGCACCAACAATGCTTCTATCCCACATATCCCTGAAACCGGTCCATATAATAGGATGCCTTTACATATAAGCGACTGCTTACTACACCATTTCAGTCACAAGACATTTGGAAGCCAATAGCACATACACATGTCCAAAACACAGATGTTTTATCACAAACCTGCAAATCACTGCTCTAGGCGCACTACTCAGCAAGCTCCAACTTTCTGGAATCTCTGTTCTACACCCATTTTCATAAACCCAGTCAATCAAGGCACTGTCTGGTACACTCATGATCGGCAACAGGACATCCAAAAATCTCCATTGCAACCTGGTCATGGGATTTTAAAGAAAATCATGGTATTTATCTAGCCATTTTTCAAAAATGAAGTTGGAGGCACTTAGGTTTTCAATTCTTTCAGGAACGATTAACTAGTGAGGAAGCTTATTTCAGTAAAGCTCTGGAGAACACTAACAGACAAGGCTTCCCAAAGAGTGGCCAAAAAGTTACATAAAGTAAGGCCCATTGAGGTCTAGAATGTGAGGTCCATATGATTTTTGACTCTCAACTATAAGTGCCAAGTCTTTCAGAATAAAATCATGTGGTATCCTGGCTGAGAGACCCAGTGTTCTGTGGGAAGCCACCCTGGGCCTAGATATCAGTTTCCAAGGGCAGCACTCATGCCAGGCTTCCTAAAATCCCAACACTATTAATGGCAGTACTTCTCTGAGGTCAGTTCCAGAACTCAGTTTCTAAGGGAATCACACCAGAGTTCAAGAACAGGTGGACCAATTCATCTCTTCCAACAGCCAAACAAAAGACCACAATTTAAACCAAAACACTCCATCATGGCGCTCATCTTCTTCCATATAGACACTCATAATAACCTCTGGCTGGAGTTTTCCATGAGGGGCACAGCCCATGACCCTGTCAAAAATAAGCTCTCTTGCACCTAATTTGCCTAAAGTCAGGGTGGCCTTCTTGTAAACCAGGAGAGATCAAATAGGCTTCCCATTGTACTGCTCCACTTCTTCAATTTGAGGCAAACTGACTGTGGGGTTCAGATTCTTTATGTGAATTGGAGTAATGAGAAAACCCAAGTACCTATGGGCTAGCCTCTGCAGGGCTTTGGAAAATTCATTTGACCCAAAGGATCCCTATTCTCACTTGATGGAGGTCAGGAAAGTTACAGAGGAAGGCGAGAGACTTCATCCACAAGGACTGCTCTTTTGGCCATTTTGGTTTTGGATGTACACATGGGATCTTTCTTTAGATCCATCAGGAGATTAGAATCTAAGCCACAGCAACACAAAGGGCCAAGAGGCTGATTCAGACACATCCTTTCCAAAGCAATTAAGCAAAGAGCCACAGGTAATGCCCATTTATTTCCATTTGAAAACTGTTTTCTTTAGGCTTCACAAAGGGGTGGCCTGAATAAAAGACCTTCCTGACATTCAGGGCAACAGAAGAATATGTAAACAAAAGGCCTCAAGTAGGGTTTCTCCACTGAGACTTTCCTGGTCACACTGATATCTGAGTTTTCTGAGATGCTTCTCAATCCCTTCAGCTATCCAGTACATGCTCATGTCACAGAGCTTAGAGGTTGTATATATCTTAAACACAAAACCATGAGCCTATTTTGGAGAGTGGCCAGAATTCAGGAAGAAAACGGGAACTTAGTAAGATAGCAGGTGCTGCCCATCAATAAGGCAAGCTGCAGTCCATTTATAAATAGTGCAGGATGAATGCTGGGAAGGTTTCTGCTAGAAAGGACACGTCCATTGATGCATTCTCTTCTCTAATGTCTACAACCACAGACACAGTTGGATACACAGACACAGAAACACTCGCCTTGTCAAACGACTTACTAAAAATAGTTCACTGCAAACCAAACAAACCTCTATTCATACCTATTCTCAGAACATGAGACAAAACCACAAACCCACACCCACAGCACAAAGGCAACTCCTTCCCCCATGTAGGTCTGTGACTATCTGGAGTGTCCTCTGACTGGTAGACCATACTATGTTCCCCAGAAATGGCCTGTTCTGTCTCAGATCTGGTCTCCTTGGCCAACTCTGTGAAGTTGTCAGGAGCCAGTGGTGAGCAACTACCTGCTTTCTCAGGAAAGGCACCTCTTCAGAGCTTTCCTTGCATTTGGCCATCCTCACATCAGTAGGTCCTAAGAAAGACTGAGTCTGTCCTTGTTAAATCAAAATAAGTTCAACCACTGGGACTGGGACTGGGACTGGCTCTGGGTGCCTGGCTTCCTGGATTCCAAGTTCAGAGAATTCCATCACCAAGAAAGTGAGGTGAGGTCACTTCCTTCAGGAACTGAATGAGGTCACTGCCTTGGAAACCACGTTGTCCTAACAATTGCTTCCAAGGTTCCCATGAGATGGAGGCTGCCCCTAATTCCTGTGACAGTTTCACAAGTTATAATGGTATACAAACCATTGGTAACTGGGACCAGCTCTCCACACAGGCCTGGTTTTGTCCTTCAGGTCTACATAAAGAAGAGAGAGGCTGATTCAGACACATCCCTTCATGCTGACCAGGTAGTTTGCAATGGGAGATGACTTTTGCTCTCTCAGTTCCTTCATAGCTGCTTACAACTTCTCCAGGGATCATTTTTGCATGGACTTTTGAGTTTCTCCGCAGTTGGAAGATCCCCTACATTCCTGTATTGTAAGACCAACTCTGTCTCTGCTCTTCTGTAAAATTAGATTGAGAGAACATTGTATGGTTAGGGTTAATAACAGGTTTGATTTGTGTTGGAAAGGAAACTACACGGTTGAGCAAACAGGGTTCTACAGTTAGCAATAATATGAGGATTATTAATGGACCGGCCAGGGCAGATAAAAGCGTAGTTAACCAGGTGGACTGTGTGAACCAAGACTCAAACCACCCTTTTTGGGCCTCTGTCCCTCTTTGATGCTATTCAAGTCGTTTTCTTAATTTACTCATAGATTCTTTCACAACTCCATTATTGTCAGCATAAACACAACATTCTTCCCTCAATGCAAGCACAAAGGTCCCCTTCGCTCATCAAGAGGAGGTCCAACACTCGCCTGTTCTGTAAAACAACTTCAGAGAGAGAGAGGTTAAAGATTCCTGTAAAACTGTGATGGAGGTTTTTAATGTCTTTAAGCTTTGGTCTATTTCTGCTTCTAATTGTGTCTTTGTTGTGTCCCATGAACTAGAGCAGTTGTTCCTGTGCCCACCCATTCAGCAACTATTATTCCGAATAGAATGGCTAAAGTGAGGGATACAGGTTCCCGGTGGAACCGGGTTGTATGCTCCCCTATTTGATCTTTAAATTAACCTGCGTCATGATAGAGCACTCTGGAAAACATCTGCATCATTACATAATTAATCACATCTGTTGACCATTTTATGAAAATATAAATAATTTTTAAGTGTATAGAATTATACTGTTGTAGGGACGGACAAGGCGAGGCAACTAAGATAGCACCAAAGACAAGAAAACAGTCTTATTTGGTTGCATTCGGATTTAGAGGGCATTGCTTCTGTTTTAAACAATTAAGCCCCTGAACCCAAATTTTGGGTAGTTTTAGAATTTGTACCCAACATGTGAGGGAAGGGGCTCAGAAGTCCACAGTCTCCAGAAGTTCACAAAAAGCAGTTTTTGTTTCTGTTTTTTTTTTTCCTCTGTTCTGGGTAAGTTAACTTTTCAAGGACACTTTGGAAAGGGACAGCTTTTTTGTCTCTTTCTTTTCTCCCTGCCAGCTGTCACCATGGAACACAGTTGGTAAGTTTTTTATCTTAGAAATGTAGCCATCTCTGTGACGAACCAGCTCAAGGCCTGAGGTATTGTTCACATATTTTGTAAAAAAAGAGTAAGTCGGTTTCTAGCTTAGGAGTGGTGATTTTTCCAACCAGTGGCCAAGTAGAACAGGTCAACATGAAAAGTGGAAGTTTATCCCCATTGAATTCTTTCAGAGGGACTCTTTTTCTGAAAGACCTAAAGTAAGCCTTGGTGAAGACTTCTGGAGAAGGTCATTGAAGACATTTCTGTGGACCTGGTACAGAGGGGGAAGACAAGGAAGGTGAGGCTGAGAGAAGTTCCATAGGATCTGAGAATGAGGAAGGAGAGATGTAAAAGAATAATGGGAAAGGGGTTTGGGATTTTCCTATCAACAAAAACTTGAGCAGTAGTACAGGTAGAGCAAAGGGGAAGATGGGAGTGAGTATCCCACAAAGCCTGTGAGGGACTTTAAATTCTTAGTAACCTGTTTTCAGTGATGACAAAGCAACTTTAAAGGCCATTTTCATTACATCTAGGATAGGGGTCTGAGGGCCCTTCTCAGCTGGTTTGAGCTTTGGGTTAGCTTGTTAGAGGACCTGGTGGGATCCAGTGCAGGCACTGACAGGAGAAGAGAGGAGTGAGTGGGTGAAAGGGTACCTCAGTACCTGCTACCTCAGCAAGGGGGCAATGGTCTGAGAACCGGCGGAGGTTTGGTTTTTTGATCTAGTAATTGGAGGGGAGAAATCAGGTTGCTGAGGTGGGAGTGACAGCAGAGAGTCCAGAGCAGAAGGCTGAGGGTGAGGAACTATTGGAGAAGCATAGTACAGGATGTTAGCAAAGGAGGGAAAAGGACTCCAGATAGGGGAATTTCCCCCTTTTGAGCACTTGTGGAAGTTAAAAAGGTCACAGAATTTGAGAATTAGAGACCCCTCTGTGGGTCATAGTTTTTGATTGTCTAATTGGTAATATGGCCAATGCTGTGTACTGAATTTGATGAGGATTTTGGGTTCCACCAGGCAGCCCCTGTATGCTCACATCCCCATGACTTACAGAAGAAGTTGGCTTTTCCCCCACACAGCCATGACTGTTTGTGGCTTTGATAGTCCCCCGGGCAAATATAGTAATCTAGGCTAGCCAACCTGAATCTGGCTCGCTTGTCCCTGCATCCATAATGTTTTTTTCCATTATCTATGGTAGAGAAGGCATTTAATAAAATTTTAGTGGGTTCCGCTTCATTAGGGATATCCCAATAGGAAAGACGTATAGCCAGCTGAAAACTGGGTGGAGAGATGGCCACCAGGTCCCTAAGGGGGCTGTATGTGAGATAGACTATACTTCTTGTCTCGTAGGATTTGTGATCAGCCATCGTTGCTGAACGGGCTGATGAGGGTTAGGACTACTGGTGGCCAAGGGGAGAGTCTATAGCCTTATCCACATGGCGAATACGCAATTTGAAATGGTTACCAGTCTTATCCAGTTTCCAGCCAGAGTCTGGACACGGCGAAGGTTTGAGATGAGAGGCATGGATCCAGGAAGTGATTCCCTCTACTTTACTGCTGCAGGTGTTATAAGTAGCACCTAGTATGTTCCTTTCCATCAAGGTTCCAGGGATGACACTTGATGTCGTCTTATGTAAACGAAGTCTCTTACTTGATATTGATGTGGAGTCACCTCGTCCCCAGGTTGGTAGGCAGTGGCCAGCTATTTCCACAGGTATCGCTGAGTTCTTTCAATGGCTTTAAGTCTATCAAGCAAGGAGGTGTGGAAGGGATCTTTAGGCCTTAGAGTTAGGGTTAGGTCCCTTACTGGAGGAGGGGCACCATAGAGAATTTCATAGGTGGTGAGGTTAAACAAAGAAACAGAGGGAGTATTTCTCGCATGAAACAGTGCATAAGGCAGGAGCATAGTCCAATCTTTTATGCCGGTCTCTTAGCTTAATTTTGTTAAGGTGTCTTTAATGGTTCTATTTATTTTTTGAACCTGTCCTGAGCTCTGGGGTATATAAGCATAATGTGACTTCCAACTAATCCACAGGATCCTGGTTAACACCTGAGTTACCTGGGTCCATTATCAGACCCTATTACCTTAGGCAGACCATGTCTTGGAAAAATATCTTTCAGGATCTTTTTGAAAACCATTTGGGCCATTTTTTTTTTTTTTTTTGTGTGTGTGTGTGTAAGGCTTTAATCCATCCTGAGAATGCATCTACAAAGACTAGGAGGTATTTAAGTCCATACTTTGCTTGCTTAATTTCAGTAAAGTCCACTTCCCAGAATTGTCCCAGTCTGGTTCCTCGTAAGTGCTTTCCTCTAGGAAACTTAGAAGGGTAAGCATTAACCAATTGATGGACCCGACGGGCTTTTTTACCCATTCAGTTATTTCCTTTTGCTGTGAGTCGGTTAGTCGAAAACTCTGTTCTTGATCCTTCAGGAATGCCTGCAATGTCTTTGAACCAAGGTGAGTGAGTTGATGTATATTTTTAACGTAGTGTAGGGCTTTCTCTAATTGCAGGCTGAGCTCAGTGAAGTTGAGGCGTTCAGTGTCAGTATCGTTAAATGTTATCAAAAGCTTGCTGGTGCTCAGGAGTCCATTGGAATTGGGCATCTCCCTTTAACACTGGGTATTAAGGAGCAGCTAAGGACACAAACCCAGGTATCCATAACCTGCAAAAGCCAGCAGTCCCAAGAATCTCTCTGAGTTGTCTCCTGTTTGATGCGGGTAGTATCTGCACAACAGTTTGTTTTCTGGGCTCAGTGAGCCATTGTTTACTGCCCCTAAGGGAATAGCCCAGGAAGATTACTTCATGCTAGCAAATTTGGGCCTTTATGGCAGAAGCTCTATACCTGAGTTAAGCAAGCTCGCATAATAGTGCTTGGGTCCCAGACTCACAGTTTTCCATGGTGTTTACTGCCAGTCATTCACATATTGAATCAAGTTGACTTCGGGGTACGTAGTTCTGATGTTGTTGAGATCTCTGTGGAGGGCTTCATCAAAGTGAGTGGGGGAGTTTTTGAACCCCTGTGGGAGTCTAGTCCAAATTTGTTGACCAGACGTTCTGGTTTCAGGGTCTACCCACTTGAAAGCAAACTGCAACTGACTATCTTTATGCAGAGGCAAGCAAAAGAAAGCATCTTTTAAGTCCATAACAGTATACCATTTCCGCTCAAGTTTCAGAGTGCTAAGTAGATTGTACGGATTAGGTACCATGGGGTGAATGTCCTGCACTCTGTTGTTAATCTCTCTTAGGTCTTGAACGGTGGATAGTCCCTGGTTCCTGGCTTCTTTTACTGGTAGCACAGGATTGTTCCAGGCCAATTAACAGGGCCTTAGGACCGCTAAGGCCAGATATTTCTGAATATGGGGCCTTCTCCCATCTTTAGCTTTTTTTGCTTAGAGGATATTTTTTGACATTGATTGGGGAAGCTGAGGTTTTTAACTCCACTGTTATTGGAGGTTGTTTAAAGGCCAGGGCTAACCTAGCCGTCTTTGCCCAGGCATCTGGGTAATCTGTTATCCATTTCTGAGGTAGTTTGCCTGTTTGATCAGTCTTGCGGGGTGTGAAGAGTGGATGTTCATCTTCTACTAATATAGTTAAAGCTGTGACTATAGGAGTTTTTACTGAAGGAATTAGAAATTTCATTTGGGGCCCTTCAGGGTTAAAAGTTATTTTGGCCCGGAGCTTGCTAAGCAGATTTCTGCCCATTAATGCGTCCGGGCATTCTGGGATTACTAGGAAGGCGTGATAAATTTTTCCTTTCCCCAGGTCCATGTTCCTCTTATTTGTCTAAGCCCGATATTTTCTGCCATTATCCCTTTGAACTACAGACCTTTTATTTGATAGAGGGCCCAATGAGGCCTTGAGGGCTGAGTATACTGCTCTTGTATTCACTTCAAAGTTTACTTTGGTCCCCTCCACTTCAAAAGTCACCCTGAGCTAAGGGAAGGGATCTGAGTCCCGACATTCTTAGTCATCCTCCAGAGTCAGAATGGCTGGCTGGCGTGGCTGTCTCTTTCTAGGGCACTCTTTGGCCCAGTGTCTTCCTCGAATGGTGGAGAGGCTGAATCAGCAGCAGGGGAATCACTTAGAGGGTTTTGGGTGTTGGGGGACAAGGGCAGAAGATAAGGAGGGAGAGGAGAGTCCAGTAGAGTCTTGAGAAGAAGACTCAAGGGAGTCTTCTTCTCAGGGAGAACAGAGGGTGGAGGAGGAGGAGCAGAGAGTTTGAGAGATAGAATCATGGGGGAAGGAGTAGGAGCGGGGGCAGGGACAAGGAAAGGCTTCACCCAGGGAGGAGGAGATTTGCAGAGGTCCTGTCAATTTAAGATATACTATTGTTTATCTGAATGGCTATGTGGCGCCGGCTGAAAGACAATATCTCTGACTTTTCAAATTAGTGCGAAGTAGAAAGATCCTTCTGGGGGCTCTCTGACTCCAAAGGCAGGTCATTCTGAGGCACAGAATCTGCCAGGTTTAGCGTTTTACTGAAAATGAAAGATTCTGAGCCCTTAAGCAGACTTTGGTCCAGTGATCAAGGGTCAGCGACAGATGCATTGAAGTGCTCTGTCCCATAATGAAAGATACACAGACATTGAAAGCAACAACACATGACACAGACAAGACAAGACAATAAAGACAGGCAATCTACGTCCAATACTGAGACCAGGACTGAGTAGCCGGCAAAACCCGATGGGCTGGCAATACCAAATCCGAAACAAAATATCACTGAGTCGAGGAGACTATTGTTCCTCGATTTCCTGAGTCCATCCCATAGGGACATGGCCTGTGGCTCTGTGACATGTCTGTCAGCCACCCTCAGAGAGAGCAGACTCTCTTCACCGATAGCCATTTTGCCAAACCCTAACCTGAATCCTGAAACCAGAATAAGGGGCCTTATTTATCCCCAGAGGAGCCTG
Source organism: Callospermophilus lateralis (assembly GCF_048772815.1). Taxonomy (NCBI): domain Eukaryota; kingdom Metazoa; phylum Chordata; class Mammalia; order Rodentia; family Sciuridae; genus Callospermophilus; species Callospermophilus lateralis. Next base: position 625,479 of record NW_027516521.1, on the reverse strand, counting down.
TTGGGTGTCTTTCGTCTGCGGCGGCCGGATCTCGCTGGGGCCACCAGATGTAAAGGTCGGGCAAGGGTCGGTGGAAGTGACCACCAAGAGACTGTCTCATGCAACAGCAAAGGGTTTATTGCGGGTCCGGCTTGTAAGGGCTCAGAGCTCACTTGAATAGAGCAGAGAGCCCTGAGAACAGCTTAAGAAGTGCTTATATATTTTTCTTGGAGAGGGCAGGGAGGGAAGTTTATTGATGGGTAAGGGCGAGTGGGTGGTTTGCATGCAACTGTGTGATGGAGTACATTCTGCAGTTTAGGAGTTGGGGTCAGCACATTCTGGAAACAAGAATAGCAAAGAGTTCTCAAGTTTTCAAAAGTGTTTTATTAAGCATACAGAAAAACAGGAAGTGTAAAGTACCTATTTTATTAACCTTTTAAAATAAGTATGAAAACAGAAATCTAGGAAAGATTTGAAGCCCAGAAGTTCATTGTGTCCTTGATTGGTATACTTAGCGTTGAATTATGTTCTGCAGAAATGTCCCAGAAATATCGATATACAATGGCATAGGACTTTGTACCTTCTCTGAGGTCAGTTCCAAAACACAGTCTCTAAGGGGAATCACAACAGAGTTCAAGCCAAGGTGGACCCAGTTATCTCTTCCAACCACCAAACAAATGACCACAATTAACACCAAAACACTCCCACATGGCACTCATCTTCTTACATATACACACTCCTCATACCCTCTGGCTGGAGGTTTCCATGAGAGGTGCAGCCCAAGACAGTGTCCAGAATAACCGTACTTGCCCCTCATTTGCCTAAAGTCATGGTGGCCTGGACATCCTTCCTGTGAACCAGGAGTGATCAAATAGACCTGCCATTAATACTGCTCTGCCTCTCCAATTTGAGCTCTATTGACTGTGGGGTTTTGATTCTTTAAGTTAATTGGCGTCATGAGAAAAACCAACCACGTATGGGCTAGCCTCTGCAGGGCTTTGAAAAACTCATTTGACCCAAAGGATCCCTATTCTCACTTGATGGAGGTAAGGAACCTTACAGAAGAAGGCGAGAAACTTCATCCACAATGACTGCTCTTTTGGCCATTTTGGTTTGCGATGCACACATGGGATCTTTCTTTAGATCCATCAGGTGGTGAGAATCTAAGCCACCGCCTCACAGAGGGCCAAGAGGCTGTTTCAGAAACATCCCTTTCAAAAGCAGTCAAGCAAAGAGCCACAAGGGATGCCCTTTTATTTCAGTTTGAAAACTGCTTTCTTCAGGCTTCAAAAAGGAGGGGCCAGAGGCAAAGACTTTAATGACATTCAAGGCAACAGAACAATAGGTAAGCAAAAGGCCCAAAGCTGGGTTTCTCCACTGAGACTTTCTTGGTCACACTTATATCTGAGTTTTCTGAAATGCTCCCATTCCCTTCAGCTATCCAGTACATGGACATGTCACAGAGCTTTGAGGTGGTACATATCTTGGACAAAATTCCATGAGCCTATTCTGGAGAGTGGCCAAAATTCAGGAAGAAAACAGTCACTTAGGAAGATAGTAGGTGTTGTCCATCCATAAGTCAAGCCTCAGCCCATTCATAAATTGGGCAAGATGAATTCTGTGAAGCTTTCTCCTAGACAATACATATTCATTGATGCATTCTCTTTTCTTTTGTCTACAACTACGGACACAGTGGGATACACAGACTTAGAAACACTTGCCTTGTCAAACGACTTACTAGAATCAGTCCACTCCAAACCAAACAATCTGCCTTTCCTACCTGTTCTCAGAAGATGAGAAAAAAACACAAACCCACACCCACACCCACAAAGGCACCTCCTTCCCCCATGTAGGTCTGTGAATATCCAGAATGTCCTCTGACTGGTGGGCCATACTATGTTCCCCCGAAATGGCCTGTCCTGTGTCAGATTTGCTCTCATTGTCCAATTCTGTGAAGTTGTCAGGAGCCAGCGGTAATCCACTACCTGCTTTCTCAGGAAAGGCCCCTCTTCAGAGCTTTTGTGACATTTGTCCATCCTCACATCAGTAGGTACCAAGACTGACTCTGTCCTTGGTAAATCCAAAAATGTTAGAGCACTGGCACTGGGACTGGGATTGGCTCTTGGTGCCTGGCTTCCTGGATCCCAAGTTAAGAGAGTTCGATCACCAAGAAAGTGAGGTGAGGTTACTTCCTTCAGGAACTGAATGAGGTCACTGCCTTGGCAACCACTTGGTCCTAACTGTTGCTTCCAAGGGTTTCATGAGATGGAGGCTGCCCCTAATTCCTGAGAAACTTTCACGAGTAAGAAGGGTAAACCAACTATAGGCACCCGGGAACAGCTCTCCACACAGGCCTTGTTTGATCCATCTTCTCTACATTAAGTAGAGAGAGGCTGATTCAGACACAACCCTTCATCCTTACCAGGTTATTTGCCATGGAAGCTGATTTTTGCTCTCTCAGGTCCTTCATAGCTGCCTACATCTTCTCCAGGTATCATTTATGCATTGACCTTTGTGGTTCTCAGCAGGTGGAAGTTTCCCTACATTCCTATATTTTAAGACCAACTCTGACCCTGCTCTACTGTAAAGTTAGATTGAGGGAACAGTGTATGGTTGGGGTTAATAACATGTTCGATTTGAGTTAGGAATCATTCTGCAGGATGATTCATGGTATTGGCAACCTGCAATATTTATAAGAATATAGAGGTGAAATATAAGCATGAAAACATAAATCTAGGTAAAACTTGAAGCTCAGAAGGGCATTGGGGCCTTGATTGGGGTACTTAGCTTTGAATTACATTCTTCACCGATATCTCAGATAAATTAGTAATCAAGGGCATAGGACCTTGTACCTTGGATGATCGATTGTAGAAGAGAACATTCACTCAAACATGGATAGTCGGTAGGATTAGGAAGATAGTCGGTAGATTTAGGAAGAAGAGTGAGTATAAGATTTGGAAAAAAACACTTCTTCAGCAATAGGGTTTCGTTTAGAGAGTGCATGTAAATGTCAGTACATGTAAAGAGTCTGTCACAATCATGAACTGGGGAAAATGTGTAAGAATGAAGGTATCAATAGAGACATTATGAAATCAGGCAAAGTGTAAAGTGACTGATATGATTAGACATTTTCAACAGGGTTGTGTTTGAATATATAATCATAGAAAGAAACAAATATGTTGTCACCAATAGGATTGACATTTGAGAGCATTAGGCAAACTGGACATGGATGTTTTTAGTTATCCATGTTCACTTTCCTTTTACACTTTGGTACAATCATAAGTGTCACCTTTATATTTTTGTTCAGAATATTACTGTGATAAAATGTATATGTCGATCAGGTGACATGAGTATTTCTTCCACCATTTCTGGGAGGAATATTTTGAAGACATATACAATAGTATTAGTGGTACAAAGAGGTGTACCCTGTGTTTATTAATATAGAGATAATGCATGAATAGACCATACTGTGAATAAATAATATAACTGGTTCCACTTTACATAATGGATTGAATTGATATCTAAAAATACATAAGATATCTTATATTGATATACAATCATTCATTCCAACCAGTTATACATCTAAGGGTGATATTAGGATTATGGTTTATCATGAAGGGTGTTTGAGTTTTGCTTCATAAGTGATGATGTTAAACAAAAATAATGTGTTTAAAAAGAAGTCTCACGAAAAGACCAGTCAAGAAACATGGAGGGATACATGTGTTCTGAAGCAGGAAGTGATTTAAAGTGAAACAAATGCCTATAAATTTTCTAACTTGTGGATGAAATATATATCCTATGATGTGCATAAACTGAAGACATAGTAATGTACAAGTGTGGAAAAAAAATGAACCTCAAAATACACATCATGTGCCCTAGGAATCTACTTGCATTGATGTTAAACTGACTCAGTAACTGTAGAAATATTAGGGTTTGTATGCACCATTCACTGAAGTTAGTTTCCATTACTCGGAAACAAATATGTATTTCTGGTGGATGATTATTTCTGAGAATAATCTTGTGGAATGTTGATTATAAATCCACATATATGAATATGAATAAATTTAGGGAGTGTATAATAAGACACATATATTTCATATTTTGAAAAGTCTGGTATATATATATATATATATATATATATATATATATATATATATATACACACACACACACACACACACACACACACACACGCACATGCACAGACATTAAAAAGTAGCAATACAAAAGATCCATCATAGCTGCGGGCATGGAGAAATCATGTCTCTGACCAATCATGTCTCTTACCTCTTCAGCTACACGGGCATTGGGAGTCGTAAACTGTCTAAATGTTGTTTGCTCAGAATCACTAGGCAATTCTGACCTGACGTGGATCTGGGGCGAACAGTCTGGGACCCTCAGAACACACACAGAGCCCGGATTGGCTGCATTGAAGTTCAGATTTGCCTGCTTATCGTGACTCAGCACTAACATTCCCCCTGAAATAACTGGTCGGCCCTTCTGAATTTACAGAGGTAAAAGCCAACTGAGCCTTCATAGACAGTGGCCACAGGATTAAAATTGGGCTTGGGAGAGACAGTCAGTACCCACACTTTGCATTGGTCAACCAGCAAAGGGAACGAACGGTCACCATTTGAATGGGATACCACCATGGCAAAGAACTGATGTCACGGGCGGAGGAGATAACTTCATTGAAACCAGCGTGACAGGTGTGTAATCCCCTAGCCATCTCTCTCCACACAGCAGGGAAACCTTAAGGGCCCCTCCCAGCTCTCCCGTAAGGGCCCCTCCCAGTTCTCCCGTGAGCGCGATAGCCAGACCGAGGGAATCAGGAGTGGTGCAGGACTCGCAACACGGAATTCCCGGCTACCGCTCCCACCAGTGCTGACAACTGAGGTCTCTTGCACCATCTACTGGGGGCATGGCTACCAGAGGGCAAGCAAATTTGCTGGGGGTTCTCAGACCCAAGCTCTACAAACTTAGTTTCTGAGGGAGTCAAACATGGAAAGTGTGCCCAGGCGTTCATGAAAACAGGGCTACCAAGAGCAGAGACCTGGCGTGTAGCCAGTATTGTGGTGAGCGTCACAGTTGAGCGGGGCCTGGCTTCAGGAAACACAAGAGAAGGCCCTAGGCACTCAGAATTGGAGACCCGCCCAGTCTGGGAGGAAGAGCTGCTGCACAGTGATTGGTTCCCACTTATTGAGACGAGAAGCTTGGCCCAGTGCGCATAGCTCCACCTACTGAAAGAGAAGTTAATTTAACTCTATGACTACATGTATTATTATAATTTTTTTTCCTTCTTCTTTCATTTAATTTTTTTGTTGTTATTCTTTAACTTTTTTTAATGTTTTTATTTTTTATTTTATTATTATTATTATTATTATTATTTTAATTTTCATTTTTTTAATTATCATTATTATTTAAATTTTTTTCTTCTTTCTTTATTTTCTATTTTTTTTTCTTTTGTCTTTTCATTTATTTTCAATTTTCTTATCCCCCCTTCCTTTAATTCTACCTGACTACTCTCTTTCTCTTTAGTGACTTCTTCCTTCCCTTGTAATATCTTTCCTCCCAAGCATCAAAGAAATTTATAAGAGTAAGCAGTAACTCATCAGTCAAACAGAACAAGAAGTAACATGAGCAGCATAGAAAAGCAAGGGAGAAAAGTTGTACAAACAATGAAGGACAGCCTGAATATTCAGGAGGACCTAGAGTCATCAGAAAAATTGTAATATAAAGAACTCAAGGAATACCTTAGACAGATGGAATGGAACCTTAAAGAGAATATGAGACAGCAAATTCAAACAGTGAAAAAACATATTGAAAATGAATTACATAAACAGATAAAAAAAGTTAAGCATCTTTTTCAGGAGATAGAGATTATAAAAAAATCAAACAATAATTCTAGAAATGAAGGAAATGATAAACCAAATTAAAAACTCAATTGAGATTATCACTAACAGAGTTGAGCAAGTAAAAAACAGAATGTCAGATAATGAAGACAAAATATATCATCTTGAAAAGAGTTGAGGCAACAAAGAAAGGCTGGTAAAAAATCATAAGAAAAACATCCAAGAGATACGGGATAACATAAAAAAACAAACTTATGAGTCATCTGGATAAACGACAGTACAGAGATTCCAACCAAGGAAATGAGTAACCTGCTGATTGAAATAATTACAGAAAACTTTCCAAAAATAAAAAAGGAAACGGATATACAAATTGTAGATGCTTACAGGACACTGAGCACACAAAATCACAGTAGACCAATGCCAAGACACATTGTTATGAATATATTCAAAATACAGAACAAAGAGAAAATATTATAAGCTACAAGAGAAAGGAGGCAGATGACATTCAGGGGTAAACCAATAAGGTTAACAACGGATTTTTCATCACAGATGCTGAAAGCCAGAAGACCCTGGAACAACGTATTTCAAACACTGAAAGAAAATGGATGCCAACCAAGAATTCTACAAAATAACCTTCAGCAAAATAACCTTCAGGTACGAAAAGGAAATAAAAATCTTTCATGGTAAACAAAAGCTAAATAATTTGCATCCAGAAAACAAGCATTGCAAAGCATCTTGAGCAAAACACTACATGAAGAAGAAATGAAATTCAACAACCAAAACAATCAGTGGGAAATGCTTCAGTGATGACATAGGGCGAGGGAAAAGCTAAACATGTAGAAACAAACTAAATTAAATACAAAAGATAAATAAACAAACATGGCAGGCAATACAAACCATATATCAATAGTAACTGAAGTTAGTTTTCAGTACTAGGAAACAAATATGTATTTCAGGTGGATGAATATTTCTGAGAATAATCTAGTGAAAAGTTGATTATTAATCCACATACACGAACATGAATGAATTTAGGGAGTGTATATAGAACACATATATTTCATATTTTTAAAATTCTGGAGAGTATATAATATATATATGTGTATACACACACACACACACACACACACACACACAACACACACAGACATTAAAAAGTAGCAATATATATGCCAATCAAAATTCACCATGAAATATTTATCACCCTCAGATACAAAAACATCCATTTTACTGAACATGGATTTATGTTTAATGTTGTTCATCTAGGAAGCTCACCCATAGCTTGAATTTTCAGTTCCAACAGCGTTTAGGTTGAGTGATCTCTTCTCTCAATTTGAATCTGCAATGTCCGGCATGTCACAAAAATGTACGTGTGATATCAGGTAGGATTCTATACGTGCATATAAAAATACATGTGCTGAATAGGATACAGAGAATGGGAGACAGGAATTCACATATTTGTTAATTGTAAAACACATGGAGAACTATTTCAATTAAAAAATGACTAGATTTATAACACCTACACTTTATCTTGCAAAAGGCAATTCCAATATACAACATGACTCCTCTGAACTGCTTGTATTTCAATTCTGTTTGTTTTATTTTTCTCAATCATATTAGTTTTAGTAGTTAGAGTCTAGTAGGATATGGGTTATTGTCAGGGATTCAGTATTTCGAATGGAAAACTGGAAAATGAATCTAATGTATATGCAATTATGTGCTACACAATAATCTTCCCACTCTCATCCAGAACAATGCCTTGAGATTACCTTCACCCCAAGTAATATACAATTAGGGGAGAAGAGTTAGAAATTCTGTGAATACATATCTGGAATGTAAAATGCTCAGGAGTTCACAACCTTGGAGGTAGTAGAGGAGTTTCCAAAAGTAAGGGACAGGGTTGATCACCCAAAATGATCTTTGATTAAAATGGGAGCCATCTTGCCACAAAGCCATGAAAAGATAATTTTTAGTTTAGTATAAATTACTGCAAATTCTGAACCTGCTTGAAATGCCTGCCCATTCCTTGAACTCACCCAGGCCTGGCTCTCTGACAAGATTGCAGCCCTCTCTGAAACTTTAGTGACACCTCATAAATATTTGCCTGTGATGAACTTTACCACCATTTTTTAAGGAGGATGAGAGAAGCCCCTAGCTGGCTGCCTGGAGCACACCCACTGCAGAGGGCAATGCCTGCTGGGGACCTAAGAACTGAGTATCTCCCAGATTAACAATTTAAACGCATTTAAAACCGCTTGTCCCTCCAGATCAAGAGAGTTACAAATTTGGGCAGAGTCCCGTGTGTTTCTCCTTATTAGCAAAGCAGTAAACCTCCCTTTTTCTTTTTCTCAAACCCTGTCCTCATTACTATTTTGGTATTAATTGGCTTCAAGGTCAGGAACCGAAATTTAAGTTACAAATTTTGATACCACCCCCCCAACCCCGGAACTCTTTGAGAGCTGACTACTGAAATGTTAGGAGATGGAGCATGCTTGGGGTGGAACGGAACCAGAGGAGCTAATCCTGTAAGTAAAAGATGGGACTGAGGGACTCCCAGCAGCTGCCCAAGCCCTGTTGCTTCAGGGGATTCCCTCCTTCCTTCCCTGCACTGTAAGTATTATGCAACCTCTGTCTTCTTAAAAAAGAGAAAAAGAAAAAGGAGACACTAAATGCAGTAAAGTCACCATGGAGACCCTTGATATTACATTTCAGGTTGCCCCTCTGTGAAAACATCTGATCTCTTTGTGGGGACATCTATTGTGCCACTGGTTTAGGAGATTTTTCTTTCATCTGCTCTGTTTTAAAGACTTCTGTCTGTCAGCCATAGTCTGGAGTACCTTTCAGTCTGTCTTGTGTCTTTGTTTCTGGCCCATTAAGACATGTGCAATAATATGTTGATATTATAAATTGTTTCTTGGGAATGATCTTAGCTGAATGTTTGTCTAAATGATCATGTTTTATTGTAACAATCTGGTATCTGAATGGGTTTTTGAACTATTGCACAATCTTGCAGTTAAAAGTCGTGTTTTGGTAAATGTTTAGTTTAGGATTTCAGATAATTCATGCCAGAGAACTTAAATACTTAGGATGGAAATATAAAGAACTCTACTTCCAAGTGGACAAGTATCTTCCCAAACATTCAGTCTTATTTTTCACCAATTTTGAATTGGGTAGCCTGGGAAAATGTTACAGTGTGTACCAGTGCATTAATTTGGACAAGGATAGTAAATCATAGTATGGTATCTGTTGACAAAACAAGATGTAAAAATATAAAATTTTGTGAATTGTATCTTAAAATTGTATCATAATTTTTAACATCCGAACATGAAAATTATGGTTAAAATGCCCTAGGCCTGAGGTGTCTGCTCAGAATAGCAGTTTTGTCCAGCTCCTACCAGAACTCAGCCAGGACTTATGTTGAAATGAAAATGGAAGGAGCCTGCAAGCTCAGTAGGAGACTGTCCTGAGGCCTAAGGGGGAAAAAAGGTCAATTGTATGGTATTTACTAATTACTGGCCAGTCATTTTTTCTAGGACTCTTTTTTTCCCTTAGATTCTGAATACTCTTGAGCTCATGATTTTGATCCTACAGACCTAGCTTAAGGTTTTTCTGATCAGTTCTATCTTTGACCAACAGTGGAGTTTTTGAAACATTGCAATGGAGATTTCACCTGCTAAAAGGTACAATGCCTTTATTATTATTATGTGTGCACACTTTCGTTAGGTGTTGTATCTCTATATATACATATGTTCGTATATCACATATATGATATACAAATTAACATTTATAAGCAGTGCAAATAAAAAAGGAGCACTCATAAAAACAAAATTTAAAAAGTGGATCCAAAGATCTTTAATTCACAATTTAAATTGTTCAATTGAAATTGGAAAAAGGTAAAAATAAAAGTCTCTAAATTTAAGCTTACAAGATTTTCTAGGTGTTCAAAAATCTAATAAAATATTAATGTCTATAAAATATCTATTATGCCTTAGTTCTAGGACTTTTCCTTCAACAAAGAAAATGGTTTAAACTGTTCAATACATTTGTCTAACATTTTGATAAATAAGTAAGTAAATTTGATAGGGGATTACTCATTCATGAGTACTTTTGTTAGATATCTAATTGATTTACTAAGGTCTAAGTTTGTTCTAAAGTCTGTATAAGATTGTAAAAATCATTCATGTGTTAAAGAGACAAAAATTTCTTCAAACATAAGTTTACCCATAACATTGTTTTTATTAAGTTTTATTTTTCTAGAGCAAGCAACCATAAAAATTAAACAACTGATTAAATAAGAACTGTTATTTTAGAGCACTGTACTGCCATTTTTTTTAAATGCCAAACTTGGTTAATGTAGAAACATCAATGTCATTGTGATGCTATTAATGTGCTCATATCTTCCAGGTATAAAAGTCTGTAAGGTAGAAACTTTAAAAGAGCATTATATCATGCTGGTGTTCTGAAGTTGTATGGTAAAAAAAATATATATATATATTGGGGATTTATTTACCTTTTATCAATAAGATATGCAAACTTATATGTTACTTTTTACATTGGGGGACAATTTAAATGTATTTTAAGTTAATGAGAGCCTAATCTATGTAAAGATTAAAAACTTTCAGCATTTCTTTAATTCATGTTTTAAATGTTATATCATATGGTGTTAGCTAATGTTCATGTGACCTCAAACAATTTATGTAAACTTTGTAAAATAATATTTAAGAAAAAAATATTAGCTCTAGAACTAAAACAGTTAAGATTTATAAAGAGCCCTGCCTACCTGAGATAAGGCTCTGTGTCCCATCTTACTACATGTGAGAATGACTACGAAAGCATTAGGTCAGATGATATTTCTTTCAAAGTTATGTACAAAAGTTGTTTTTTTTTCTGTGAAGGTTACTAGGATCTCAAACAGGTAATATTATGTATAACTCAGCCAAAAAATTCAGGGTAGCTATTACACGATCTAAGTATTTTTACTCTGGTTAATTTTATTTTGTAATTTCCTTATAAGTGATCTAAAAATTTAGTGTTAGTGTTTAACAGAAGTGTTGCTTTAAGAACACAACATGGGTTAATTAAAGGTAATAAGTCATCACCTACAAGACAGACAGAATAATACAGATCCCAATTAATAAAAAAATGAATAATTTTAAATTATAGATATTAAAGCCCAGTACCCTTAATATAAGGCTGTTAAAATTTATTTCCTGGATGTTTAAAATTAGAATTTAAAATTTAATTAAAATGAAAAGGGCCAAGAAAACCAAATTTGGTTCTTGCCCTCTGAGTCAGTCTGTATCCAGGGAACAGGGGACTTAACTAAAAAGCTTTGCCACTCTGAGCCACATAACCTCCTGATCAGGGAGATTAATGAGACTACTGGAGAACAAAAAATCAATCAGTGCATTTTCTAAGAAGAAGAGAGTCATCAGAGAAAGGAGACATACCTGATGCTTCCTAGGGAAGCCACATGGTCAACCAAGACCAGTACCCACCTATCGCAAATGGCAGTAGCAGAACTGAGAAGCTGCTCTCAAGTTTCTCCAGGAATGACTCCCATAAAAGCTCAGCTGACTGTTAACAATTGATAGAAACAAAAGTCAGTTTGACTGCATCATCTTAAACACTTAGCAAAGACAGTTAAACCCAAAATACACCCATTCCTGGGCATTTAAAATAATAATAGTAATAATAATATTTTAAGGTATACACTTTATGTTAGCCTCCCAAAATAAGTAATACTAGAGACTACAAAAAAGGATTCTCAGAGAGGAATGCCTGATAACTATAAAAGAGACAATTAAGAGGAGCTGCCAGAGGCAGAAGTTTCTAGTTTAAGACCTACAGATATTCCTAACCTACACAGGTAGGCTTCGTGTTTGCTAGTACGTTTATCCAGCCCTGAGTAACAGAATTAAATGTTTCTCTATTAGACACAGAGGTCATACTAGTAAAAGGATTTTGCAAGATCAGATGACATTAAATTGTTAAACTGTATCTTATGGGGAGGGACAACTGTAACACTAAAAGTTTAAATATTAAGTTGACAGTCCTGATAACTGGGGATATTAAAGACTGGTGAGGGAACTTCTACACAGTGACATGTTCCAGCTATTTAAACATTTATTAAGTACTCATGGTTTTTGTTTCTCTCATAGAAGAACCCATCCCCAGGTGACTTTACAACCTGTTCTTCCCCAACCAGACTTCAAACCGAACTGACTACTAAAAGGCAACTCATGTCCCTCACGCCGTGCCCCCTCACGTCACCCTCTCTCAGCTCAGAAGGAGCCAAAATGAGTGACGCCTCTCTTCTTACAACAATGGAGCCAAAAATAAAAATACTATCAATATAAGTAATTAATTAAGTCAGGTAAAATCAGGGAGACTGGTTTTTGGTGAGTTCAAAAAATATGGAGACTGATACCTGAGAGAATAAAATTTCCTCAGTGCTCTTGCCCTACCCTATCAAAGATTTGAAAAGGACACATTAGAAAAGGGGGGAATGATAGACACAACCTGATCTGTTAATAAAATTGGGAGCCATCTTGCCACAAAGCCATGAAAAGATAATTTTGGATTAAGTATAAATTACAGCAAATTCTGAACCTGCTTGGAATGCCTGTCTGTGCCTTAAACTCACCCATGCCTGGCTCTCTGACAAGATAACAGCCCTCTCTGAAACTTTATTGACACCTCATAAATATTGGCCTTCCCTGGCCAGACAACGACCCTATCTGAGGCTCCAATGGTTCTTATAAATTCTGATGTTGGGGCCAGCAAAAAAAAATGTAAACTACCATTATTATGATGCTTGTCAGAGTTCTGTTATCTGTAACCCCGCTTTTGTCTAACTTTCCGGGCTATAATGCTGGGCTGTAGGAAAGGTGGGGTTGCTGTCTTTTTCCCGCCGTTTTGGGAGGGAGAGGCACCGGGATGGTGGAAATAATTATCTTGCTTTAATTTGATTTTAATTGGAGTCCTTGGTTTTTTCTTGTGTCCTGGTCTAAAAGGTTAACACTCCACAAATATGGAGCTCTGCCGGCCTAAAGACTTCTTGAAAAACTGCCTCTGAGGATGGGCACTTGATATATATGTTGTTCTCAGGAGCTTTGGCTTCCTTTCTATTGAGACCATCAAAGCTGGGTCTGCATGTATATGACCTGGAGGACATGGTTTCTTATTTTCCAAAGAACATGATTCAGCAGTCCTGAATTCTCTCTTTGTAGGTAAACTGTGGCCACTGAAGGCTAAGTGTCTCCCCGTGTGGAATGTGAAGACATTTGGTCATCCTACACTTTTCATGGTGTTTCTTGCTGCTGCACTGGGAGTTTGGTATTTGCTTCATGAAATACAAGGAGTTCAACTGGGACACAGTGCAGGAGGGAGTTCTGTCTTGTGTGGTGGTTCAGGGTTTGCAGGACAATACAAGAACCAGGCTTCTATCCCACATAGCTTGCCCCCTTGACCATTGGAACCTGATTCTGAACATTGCCCTGAAACATCTCCAAATAACAAGATGCCTTTTATGGAGAGGTGTCAGACATATAAGTGATTCCTGCTGCACAATGTCAGCCAGAAGCCATTTGGAAGTCAATGGCAGATCCACATGGCCTGACCACAGATACTTTATCACACACCTGCACACCACAATTCTGGGCCCACTACTCCGCAGGTTCCAACATACTGGCATCTCTTTTCTACAACATTTTTATGAAACCTAGTCAATCAAGGCAGTCTCTGGTATACTCATGATCAGAACAGGACATCCAAATATTCTCCAGTGCCACCTGGTAATGGGAATTTCAAAAATTTCATGGAATTTATCTAGCTATTTTTCAAGATTAAGTTGGAGAAACTGTGGGTTTCAATTCATTCAGGAACCATTAAATATTGAAGAAGCACATTTCAAGGAAAGCTCTGGAGAACACTCAGAGGCAAGGCTTCCCAAAGATTGGCCAAAAGGACACAGGAAGCCAGGCACATTGAGGTCTAGAATGTGAGGTCCATGTGTGTTTTGACTCTCAACTATGGTTGCCAAGACTTTCAGAATAAAATCATGTGATATCCTGGCTGAGATTCCCAGTGCTCTGTGGAAAGATACCCTGGGCATAAATCTCAGTTTCCAAGGGCGACTCTCATGTGTGGCCTCCTAAAATCCCAACACAATTCATGGCAATACTTCTCTGAGGTCAGTCCCAGTACTCAGTCTCTAAGGGGAATCACACCAGAGTTCAAGCTCAGGTGGACCCAGGCATCCCTTACAACCACCACACAAATGACCACAATTAAAACCAAAACTCTCCCACATGGCTCTCATCTTCTTACACATAGACACTCATCATAACCTCTGTCTGGAGCTTTTCATGAGGGGCGCAGCACAAGAGAATGTCCAAAATAAGCACCCTTGCCCCTCATTTGCCGAAAGTCAGGGTGTCCTGGACACACTTCTTGTGAACCAAGAGTGATCAAATAGGCCTGCTCTATAAGTGAACCACTTCTCCAATTTGAGGCCTACTGACTGTCTGGTATAGATTATTTATGTGAATTAGTGTCATGAGAAAACCCAAGCATCTATGGCCTAGCCTCTGCAGGGCTTTGAGAAACTCATTTGACACAAACGATCCCTATTCTTACTTTATGGAGGTCAGGAAGCTTACAGAGAAAAATGAGAGACTTCATCCTAATGACTGCTCTTTTGGCCATTTTGCTATTTGATGCCAACTTGGAAACTTTCTTTAGATTTATCAGGTGCTGAGAATCTAAGCCACTGCCTCACATGGGCCAAGAGGCTGATTCAGCCACATCCCTTTCCCAAGCAATTAAGCAAAGAGCCACAGGTGATGCCCATTCATTTCCATTTGAAATCTGTTTTCTTCAGGCTTCACAAAGGAGTGGCATGAGGAAAAGTCCTTCCTGACATTCAGGGCAACAGAACAACAGGTAAGCAAAAAGCTCAAAGCAGTGTTTCTCCACTGAGACTTTACTGGTCACACTGATATCTGAGTTTCCTGAGATGCTCCCATTCCCTTCAGCAATCCAGTACATGGCCATGTCACAAAGCTTGGAGGTGGTACATATCTTGAACACAAAACCATGAGGCTATTCTGGAGAGTTTCCAGTATTCAGGAAGAAATCAGGAACTTAGGAACATAGTAGTTGTTGCCCATCCATAAGGCAACTCCATTCATAAATTGGCAGGATGAATGGTGGGAAGCTTTCTACCAGACATGAGACAACCATTGATGCATTCCGTTTCAAATGTCTACAACCACGGATACAGGGGATACACAGACATAGAAACACTCGCGTTTTCAAATGACTTTCTAGAAACACTCCAGTTCAAACAAACAATCGTCTTTCCTACCTATTCTCAGAACATGAGTCAAAACCACAAATTCACACCGACACCCACAATGGCACCTCCATCCCCCAAGTATGTCTGTGACTATCCTGAGTGTCCTCTGACTGGTGGGCCATAGTATGATTCCCCGAAATGGCTTGTCCTGTCTCAGATCTGCTCTCCTTGGCCAACTCTGTGAAGATGTCAGATGCCTTGGTTGAGCCACTACCTGCTTTCTCAGAAAAGGCCCCTTTTCAGAGCTATCCTGGCATTTGGCCATGCTCACATCAGTAGGTACCAAAAAAGACTGACACTGTCCTTGGTAAATCCAAACAATTGAGACCCCTGGGACTGGGACTGGGACTGGGACTGGCTCTGGGTGCCTAGCTTCCTGGGTCCCAGTTCAGAGAGTTCCATCACCAAGGAAGTGAGGTAGGTCACTTCTTTCAGGAACTGAATGAGGTCACTGCCTTGGTAACCACTTTGTCCTAAGAGTTGCTTCCAATGGTCCCATGAGATGGAGGCAGCCCCTACTTCCTGTGAAAATTTCACAAGTTAGTATGGTATATCAACCATAGACACCCTGGAACAGCTTTCTACAGAGGCCTGGTTTGGCCCATTTTCTCTACCTTAAGAAGAGAGAGGCTGATTCAGACACATCCCTTCATCCTGACCAGGATGTTTGACATGGAAGATGACTTTTGGTCTCTCAGGTCCTTCATAGCTGCCTACATCTTCTTCAGGGATCATTTCTGCATGGAACTTTGAGGTTCTCAGCAGGTTTAAGATCCCCTACATTCCCGTACTGTAAGACCAACAATGTCTCTGCTCTTCTGTAAAGTTAGATTGAGGGAACAGTGTATGGTTAAGGTTAATAACAGGTTCGATTTGGATTAGGAATCATTCTGTGCGATGAATAATTGTATTGGAAACCTGCGATATTTACAAGTATATACAGATGAAATATAAGTATGAAAACAGAAATCTAGGTATGATTTGAAGTCCAGAAGTGCATTTGGCCCTTGATTGTGATACTTTGCTTAGAATTACGTTCTGCAACGATGTCTCAGATAAATGCATATACAATGGCATAGGACCTTGTACCTTGGATGATTGAATATCGAAGAGAACATGCAGTCAAAAAGGGATAGTCGGTAGGATTAGGAAGATAGTTGGTACATTTAGGAAGAAGAGTGAGTATAGGATTTGGACCAAAAGATCTTTAGCAATAGGTTTTCGGTAAGAGAGTAAATGTAAATGTCAGCACATGTGAAGAGTCAGTCACAATGATAAACTGGGGAAAATATGTAGGTAAGCAGATAACTATAGAGATATTAGGAAATCAGCCAAAGTATAATGTGAGTGATAGGATTAGACATTTTCAACAGGGTTGGGTTTGAATATAATATTACAGGAAGAAACAAATATGCAGTCACCAATAGGATTGACATTTGAGAGCATTAGGCAACCTGAATATTGATGTTTTTCGTAATCCATGCTCAATTTCCATTTAGGTTTTGGTAAAATCATAAGTGTGAACTTTGCATTTTATGTCCAGAATATTACTGTGATAAAATGTATATGTAGATCAGGTGACATGATTATATCTTCCACCATTTCTTGGAGCAATATTTTGAAGACATATAAATTAGTATTGGAGGTACAATTAGGTGTTCCCTGTGTCTATGAATATAGAGATAATGCATGAATAGACCATACTGTGAATGAATAATATAACGGGTTCCAACACTGAATAATGGATTGAATTGATATCGAAAATATACAGGATATCTTATATTGATATTCATACATTTATTCCAACCAGTTATATATTTAACGGTAATATTAGGGTTATGGTTTATCATAAAGAGTGTGTGAGTTTTGCATCAAAAGTGATTTTGGAAATCGAAAATAATGTATTTGGAATGAAGTCTCATGAAAAGACCAGTCAAGAATACTGTAGGAATACATGTGTTCTGAAGCAGAAAGTGATTGAAAGTGAAACAAATGCTTATAAACTTGTGAACTTGTGGATTAAATATATATCCTATTATGTGTATAAACTAAAGAAATAGTAATGTACCACTGTTGAATAAAAATAAACGTAAAATACACATTATGTCCCATAGGAATCTACTTGCATTGATGTTAAACTGGGTCAGACACTGTAGAAATATTACGATTTGGATGTATCTTTCACTGAAGTTAGTTTTCAGTACGAGGAAACAAATATGTATTTCTGGAGGATGAATATTTATGAGAATAATCTTGTGAAATGTTGATTATGCATACACACATAAATATGAATGTATTTAGGGAGTGTATAATAAGACACATATATTTCGTATTTGAAAAATCTGGAGAAAATATATATATACACAGACATTAAAATACACACAGAAAAATTAAAAAGTAGCAATATATGAACCAAACGAAATTCACCATGAAATATATATCATCCACAGATCCAAAACTATTCATTTTACTGAACATGGATTTATGTATAATGTTGTTCATCTAGGATACTCACTCATAGGTTGAATTTTCAGTTCCAAAAGTGTTTAATAGGAGTGATCTCTTCTCACAATTTGTATCTGCCATGTCAACCACCTCACAAGAATGTACGTATGGTACCAGGTAGGATTCTATGTGTGCATAGAAAAATACATGTGCTCAATAGGCTACAGACAAAGGGAGACAGGAATTCCCATATTTGTTAACTTTAAAAAAACAAGGAGAACTATTTCAACAAACAATTGATTAGATTTATAACTCCTACCCTATATAATGCAAAAGGCAAGTCCAACTATACACCATGCCTCCTCTGAACTGCTTGTATTTCTATTCTGTTTGGGTTATTTTTCTCCATCGTATTAGGATTAGTAGTCAGAGTCTAGTAGTTTATGAGTTAATGTTAGGGATTCAGTATTTCGAATGGAAAATTGGAAAATTTATCTGATGTGTATACAAATATGTGCTGCACAAAAATCTTCCCACTCTCATCCAGAATAATGCCTTGACATTACCTTCGTACAAAGTAAGACACAATTAGAGAAGAAGAGTTAGAAAATCTGTGAATACATATCTGAAATGGAAAATGCTCAGGAGTTCACAACCTTGGAGGTGGTAGAGGAGTTTCCAAAAGTAAAGGACAGTGTAAACACTCCACAAATAATGGAGCTCTGCCGGTATTAAGACTTCTTCAGAAACTGCCTCTGAGTTTGGGCACTTGAAATATATGTTGTTGTCAGGAGCTTTAGCTTCCTTTGTAGTGAGAACATCAATGCTGGGTCTGCAACTATGTGACCTGGAAGACATGGCTTCTTATTTTCCAATGAACATGAGGCAGCAGTGCTGAATTCTCTCTTTGTATAAAAACTGTGGACACTGGGGGCTAAATGTCTCCCCGTGTGGACTGTGATGCCATGTGGTCATCCTCCAATTTTTGTGGTGTTTCTTGCTTCTGCACTGGGAGTTTGGTAGTTGCTTCATGAAATATAAGGAGTTCAACTTGGACACAGTGCTGGAGAAAGTTCTTTAACGTGTGGTGTGTCAGGGTCTGCAGGAGAATGCACCAAGCAGTGTTCTATCCTGTCGCGACCCCTTGCCCGCAAGGAAGACGCAACTCAGTAATCTTCTTTCAGCAGTTTATTCAGGCCCTTGATCTTTCTTCTAATGTCCCTTGGATGCCCCTCCCAGCCTTAATAAAGCATCTCAAGCCCCAATGAGAAGCTGCCACGTGGAACTTTCTCATAGGATGTTGAAAAACCATGCGCCAACTCTCTCAAATAAGGAGTTGTTTGTCACAGACCACAGCGGAGCCAGCGCCATCTTGTAATGGCCACCATAATCTGCAAAAGCGGCTCACCACAGTTCCCCCTTTCTGATTTCTGAAAACAATACAGGCGAGAGTAGATGTCCTATCCCACTGTGCAGAAGTGGCTGCATAGTATGGGTCAGTCCTAAGGAGGGCCCTTCCCCAGATCTGAGGCCATATCAGCCAACGCCTTTTTTCGTGGGGCGGGGCGTGGACATCAAACCCGCATGCAATAGGACATGCTCTCCTTGAGGTCCACTTCAAGGATCACTCAAGTGCAGTGCCTTGCCTCGCATCCTCTATCGACGATGGTGGACGAAGGGGGATAGCTGAGGCTGAACTGTGGCTGTACACAACGACAAACAAGTTGACAATACCCTGAAAGAAAGGCATGGACTTTAAGGCGATAGAGAAGCACTAGTGTGGAAACCCATCTGCATGCAATGGCAGCAAGACCGGCAGAGTGCAAGGGCTTTCCAACACTTAGAGAATAATGAGGAAAGACATGCCGATCCCAGTGCAATGTTATAATAACTTGGGGTGCAACGACCATGTCAAAGATTTACTGTTTAAGATACGCAAGCCAGACTTGAGCTGAATTGCCACTTTCTAAAGCTGCAAGAACTTGGATGATCATAGCCTTATCATGAGCACTGCGGGCCTTGAGGCGACAGAGAAACCACAAGCAGAGAAACATACCGAAACAACACATTGCACGAAAAATGCCTACCCCCACCCACTCTTTCAAAAAGGAAAAGGCAGAAGATATCCAATTGGTGAATTGACCCAAAGTCACGGGATCAACACGGGTACTATTCAAGACAGCTATCTGGGTTAGTTGAGACTGGATCATGTCTTCCGCTTCCATGGACCAATTTCCGGCCAAATATTCGCCAATGATGCGGGAAGGATTCCTGGAATCATTAAATCTGACAGAGGTTATGCATAAATGTGCACATTGGTCAACACAACCCAAAAGCACCAAGTCAGCCAATTCTTCTACCTGAGCTTGGAGCAAATCTATTCTTTGGTTGGCAGCTAAAATCCCTGACAAAATATGTTGATTAATTGTATTTTGGGATTCAAGTATGGTGGAAGTTTGTTGGACAACTTGATTAATGGTGGCAGCAGTTTGTACTTGATTGGCCATAGCCACTTCGGCTGTAACCGCTGCAGCAGCAGATACCGCCACGGCGGTCACTATAGCTGCTGTGATTCCAAAATCTCTGCGGACTCTAAGTAGCTCAACAGTAGGGAATTTATCAGGATCCGCAGTGACCAGGATTGGGACAAAAGTTGGAATTTTTATAACCACTGCCACAGTCCAGGAACCATTCCAACACTCAGATAAGAGACAGGCAATATGAGAACAATCCAGCATCCCCGACGAGGTGTCATTAGCCAAAAGGAATAAGAACGGGGATTGGACACAGACCATTGTAGGGGGCAATGTGGCATTATACAACAGAGAGTTGAACGAAACAGATGTTAGTCTGTTACCTTGCTTACTTTCCATAATAGTGCCAGAAACATTAGCCAGCCAAATTTTGGCTCCTAAAAATTGAGCCAGCGCAGAAATATCGGCTGAAGCCACTTTTTCATTGGAAATCAGCCATTGAAACCAGGACCAACCTACTCCTGTAGAGGAGTTGGCACTGTTATTAAAGTTATAAACATACCTCTTAAGAGAGGGGGAAAGGGAGAAACCTTTAGCAACTTGATGTTTCTCCCAAGAATGATCCTGACAAGGCGTAAATGTTGGGGGGAAACCAAGATTAGGGGAACAGTAAGGAGAGGCCTTGAAATGAGTGGCATTATAAATACTACTAGAAGAAGGAGGCACTGGGATTAGTACCTCGGAGATAATAGCCAAGGTAGTTATGTTGAGAGCAGAGATGCTGTTTGCAGGGGTCCCTGAGCCTGATTGCTTCCCCAAAACTACTTGGCTCAGTACAGCACTGATAATGCTCCCTGAGACCTGAATGGACCGCAATGGATCCTCCCAGTTAGTCAAATTTTTGGTCTTAAGGCTAATGCAATTAGCGTTTCCAAGGCTGAAACAAAATCTCCTGTGAGATTAACTTGAGATTGATTAAAAATGCTCTCCTTGTCCCCTCTAGGAGAGGCACAGAGAGCAGACTCACATGAGGTAGAAAAAAGAGTGGGGAGGACACTAGAATTACCATGAACCGGCATCGGCATTGGCCATGCCCGTGCCACTGCCCACCACTGCATTGGTGTCGCCTGTGCCATCGGCACCAGCACCAGAGCCAGAGCACTTAGCAGAATGAAGATCCTCATCACAGGATTGCTGTGGTATCTCTTGTTGCTGGTCAGTTGATGTCAAGACTCTTCTTGTCAAGCGTTCAGGGACCCACAACGGTTCCGTACGATCCTGGGGAAAAATACATACAGATCCTCACGCCCATGTCAGCACGGGGTTGGGGCTGTTCCATTGGCCCGTAAGAACATCATTCCACTTAACATAGTCAATCACAGAGGGCTGAGGGGACACATGTCTATCGGCTGCAGAGCGACCATGAATATCCAAATTCAAAAAAGTAATGGTAAAGAGAGCTAAGGACAGGCGTTCTTTAGAAGTGTGTTCAGCTCTGATTCCCCCTTTTTGTTTTTGTAGTTTCCTTTAAGGTGCGATGAGCATGCTCAACAATGCCTTGTCCTTGAGGATTGTAAGGCAAACCATGAGTAAGTTGCACTCCCATAGTAGAACAAAAAGATGTAAATTGTCTGCCAGTATAAGCACGTCCATTATCAGTCTTAAGGGATGCAGGTGCACCCCATGCTGCCCATGCCTCCAAGCAGTGAGTAATGACATTACGTGCCTTTTCTCCCGATAAAGCAGAAGCATGGATAATTCCAGAGCACGTATCAACAGAAACATGCACATACTTGAGGTTACCAAAGTCAGGTATGTGTGTCACATCCATTTGCCAGACAACCAATGGCTTCATTCCCCGTGGGTTTACTCCATAATTAGGGGAATGAAGAAATGTGACACAATGGGGACATTGCAATACTATCTGCCGAGCATCCACTCTTGAAATGGAAAAACGCCTGCACAGCGTTAATGCATTAACATGGAAATTTTGGTGAAACAACTTAGCCCCCTCTAAGGAGGAAGCCAAGCATATCAACTGACCTCTAGTGGCTGAGTCCGCAAAGGCATTACCCTGGGATAACGGACCAGGAAGAGAGGTATGATCCCGGATGTGCATTGGATAAAAAGAAGCAGTGCGGTTATAGATAAGCTGTCGAAGCTGATTAAAGTAAGCAGACACATTATGGGCATCACTAATAGCTCCCACGGCCTCCAGGACTTTTAGTGCTTGCACCACATAGATGGAGTCCGAAATGAGATTAAAATGAAAAGAACACTGTTTAAAAACTTCAATAACAATTTGTAGTTCTACCCATTGTGGATTTCCAGGAGCAAATTGATGCTGGATAGGGGGAGAGTCATCAATTACATAGGCTCCCATTCCAGATTTGGAACCATCAGTAAAAATGTTAACAGCCCCCGGAATTGGACTGGATGAAGTTACCTTAGGGAAAATGATGGGATGCTCCTTAACAAAATGGAGTAATGGATGAGAAGGGTAGTGATTATCAATATCTCCTTGAAACGAGCAGCACAGAATAGCCCAGTTGTCTAGAGTAGCACATAAAACATTAAGTTGAGCTTTAGTGTAGGGTATGATAAGAGAAGAAGGTGATTGTCCGAAAAATTGAATGCTCTGTTGAATCCCTTTAAGTTCCAGCGCTGCAACAGCATCAGGATAATATTCTAGGGATTTTGCTGGGGATACATGTGGGTGGATCCATAGTAAAGGCCCATCTTGCCACAGTACTACAGTAGGCTGCCGCATAGTGGCAAGCACACATAACTGGAAAGATTTATCACTCTGGAGCCTGCATAGAGTGGCATGCTGTATAGCTTCTTCTACTTTTATAAGGGCTGCTCTAGCCTCTTTGGTGAGGCTATGAGGAGAAGCAAGATCTGGATCACCCTTAAGAGTAGCATAAAAAGGCTGGAGCACAATATTAGGAATATGTAAATATCCTCTTATCCAATTAATATCTCCCAGCAGTTTTTGAAAATCATTTAGAGTTTGGAGATCTTGAGTCCTGATGGTGATTTTTTGCAGTTTTAATTTGTCATACCCAACTGTCACTCCCAAATACCTGATAGAATCCCCCGTTTTAACCTTTTCAGGTGCGATGTGCAGTCCATATTGAGCCACCAGCATCACTAGTTCTTTATAAGCCTCATTAACTGTCTGCTCTAATTTTGCGGCCAATAACACATCATCCATATAATGAATGATTTTGATGGAGGAATACTTATGCCTGAGAGGTGCGAATTCTTTCCCCACATTCATCTGGCACTTCGTGGGACTATTAGCCATTCCCTGCGGCAACACTACCCACTCAAACCTTTGATCTGGTTCCTCGTAATTACACGAGGGAAGGGTGAAAGCAAAACGTTGTGAATCTTTAGGATGCAAAGGAATAGAAAAGAAACAGTCTTTAATGTCAATAACAATAATATGCCAGCCTTGAGGAACAGAGGAGAGCAGAGGCAGCCCTCTTTTAATGGGCCCCATAAGTTGCATTTGAGCATTAACTGCTCGTAAATCATGCAGTAGGCGCCATTTCCCTGATTTTTTCTTAATGACAAATATGGGAGTATTCCATGGAGAAGTAGAAGGTTGGATGTGACCCAAGTCAAGTTGTTCTTTGACTAGATCATTGGCTGCTGCCAATTTAGCCGAGGGAAGAGGCCACTGAGGCACCCAAACAGGCTCCTAGATGAGCCATGTTATGGGTATTTGAGCCCCAGTGGCACCTAGGAAAAACCCAGACGAAACCTGTTAAGCTTTTGATGACCTTGCACAGGATGCCTACGGCCCTGTAGGTGTTTTCCTAGTCCTAGACCTGGTCTATACCCCATATTTTGCATGATATGTTGAGACACTGGGGAATAGTCATTACTAAGAGTGAATCCCATGTCTTTCAACAGATCATGGCCCCATAAAGAAATAGGTAAATCAAGTACATAAGGCTGAAAGGTACCATTGTGTCCTTCCGGGTCCTTCCAAGATAGATGTCTACTGCTGATTTGAGGGGCTTGGGCATATCCAAGTCCTCATAGGGATAGATCAGAAGCCTGCACTGGCCATCCCTTAGACCAGTCCTTAAGGGCTATGATACTACGATCTGCTCCTGTATCCAGCAATCCCACAATAGATTTACCTTCTATGCTTAATTCCAAAGTGGGGCGATTGCTCATATCCAGTGACAAATAGGCACAATTCCCTCCGGTGGTACCAATCTCATTTCCCGTCCGTGACCTTGAGTCAGCAGGGAAGTGGTTATCCAAGCTAGGCAAAATTAGCAATTGAGCAATCCGATCCCCTGGGGAGATAGACACATTGCCCCTTGGAGCTTCCACCAAAACCTTTACTGTCCCTACAGTATCAGGGCTTATGACTCCGGGGAAAACATGAAGACCTTGTAAGATAGAGGATGCACGTCCAATTAGCAAACCTACAGTGCCAGGTGGTAAAGGCCCTTTGAACTCAGTTAACACCAATTAGACTCCCATCTTAGGTGTTAATACGAGCCTGGAGGTGGAACAGAGGTCCAATCCCACGGACCTGTAGTGGCTCTCCACGTCTCGTGGGATGGCGCAGAGAAGGCCATGTCTTGGGTTCAGGTGTGACATTCTCCACTGCCCCATATATTTGTGGGCCCTGGGGTCGGGGGCCCCTTCGGCCTTTTTTTGGCCCAGCTGAAATAGGCTGTCCATGGATGTCCCTCACTGATCTACACTCTTTTGCCCACTGCTTCCCCTTTTTGCATTTTGGACACAGCCCCGGTTGACGAGGGCCATTAGAAGGGCCACCGCGAGGAGGTCCAGCAAAATTGTCTTTTTTGGGACAGTCACGTTTGAAATGGCCAGATTGACCACAATGGAAGCATGTTCCAGCACCAGGACCGCCCCCTTTTGTAATCCAAAGGACAGCAGCTGCAAGACCTGCATTAGTTAAAGATCCTCCAAGCTCTCTAAACACTTTCATCCATGCTTCTATGCCCTTGTTTTTACAAGGAGTGATTGATGCTTTACATTCCTTGGTGCATTGCTCAAAGACCAATTGCTTGATAAGGGGCATTGCTCTCTCAGTGTCCCATAAAATCTTTCCAGTGGCATCCACCCTCCTTGCTACAAAATCTGAAAAGGGTTCTGTAGGGCCTTGTAGAATCTTGGTCAAATTACCAGACACCTCTCCTCTATTTGAAAGTGATTTCCATGCCCGAATGCAAATGTTGTTAATTTGATCATATGCCTCAAGAAGGAATCCTGTCTATTGATTAGCAAATGTACCTTGTACCAAAAGCATATCCTTGTCCCAATGGGGGTGTCCCGCCACATGGTTTTGGGCAGCCTGCTCTACCGCGCCCTCTAGCACAAAGGCTCTTCAGTCCAAATATTTACCTGGAGAAACACAAGCCCGAACAAGGCTAGCCCAATCAGAGGGAGTCATACAGTATCTAGACAGACTCTCCACCTGAGTAAGGGTGAAGGCGGCATCCACCACATAAGTGCGCACAGACTCCGCCAGGGTCTTCACAATTTTGAAATCTAAGGGCTCATGGAATCTTCCCCTATTGTCATCCTGGAAAACTGGATAAGCAAGACCCATCTCAGCATTAACAGCCCTCCATGTTTGGGCATGGAAAGCTCTCCCCGAAACACCCCCACTGTACGGTGGTGGATCCGGAGGATCATTTTCCTTGAGCCCCTGTTTAGTTTTATTCCCTTCTCCTATAGCTAGACTCCCTAGCTGACGAGACAGTCTCCCGAAATCTTGCTCCTCATCCTCCTCTTCCTCTGACCCACTTTTGCATGGGGGTTTGCGCAGCGTACTAAGATCTGGATACAATTGTCTCCTCCCCTGTTTCTCGCTCCGCACACTCCCATCCTCCTGAAATACCTCACTTCCTGCCATCTCCGATTTTTCCTCATGTAATTGCTCTAGAACTTCCTGTCCTTTAGTAAGTGATTCCTGACATCTGCCATCTGTGAGGCAACTACGGACCATCTTCCAAAGTGGTATCACCCCACCCACTAATATGCCCTGCTCAGAAGCAAAGTCAAGATCTTTGCCTAATTTATCCCAGCTAGGTACAGTAAGGCTGCCCGAAAACGCAAACCATTTTGCAGCAATATCTGTCTTCTGTAAAAATCTCTGTAAAGTACTACGTTTCACTTCTAGGCCCTTGGAATGTAACAGGCCATCTAGGGCCAGGAGAAGCGGACTTGAAGATGCGGCACCCATGAAACAACAAAAGACGCACAAAAAAAAAAGTGAAAGTAAATGTGAAAGTACACAATGCAGCTGCAATAAAATGTAACGCTCTCTCTTTACAGAACAGCTGCCCTGCTTTGATCGCGGATCCCACTTACCTGGGACTAACCCCCGCTTTGATCGCGGATCCCACTTACCTGGGACTAACCGGTGCACAACCCCTGACTACTGAAAGTTCTGGTTCCCGGGTCTCGGCACCACGTGTCGCGACCCCTTGCCCGCAAAGAAGACGCAACTCAGGAATCTTCTTTCAGCAGTTTATTCAGGCCCTTGATCTTTCTTCTAATGCCCCTCGGATGCCCCTCCCAGCCTTAATAAAGCATCTCAAGACCCAATGCGAAGCTGCCACGTGGAACTTTCTCATAGGCTGTTGAAAAACCATGCACCAACTCTCCCAAATAAGGAGTTGTTTGTCACAGACCACAGCGGAGCCAGCACCATCTTGTAATGGTGACCATAATCTGCAAAAGCGGCTCACCACACTATCCCTCATAGCTTGCCCATTGTCCCCTTGTCCATATCAACCAGATTCTGAACATTGCCCTGAAACCTCTCCATATAACAACATGTCTTTACATATAAAGGTCTGCTATCTGCACTATGTCAGTCACAAGCCATTTGGAAGCCAAGGGCCGATCCACATGGCCCCACAACAAATTTTTTTTTTTCACACACCTGCCCACCACTGCTCTAGTCCCACTACTCATCAGGCTCCAACTACAGGCATATCTGTTCTATACCATTTTCATGAAACCCAGTCAATCAAGTCACTGTCTGGTATACTGTTGAACTGCAACAGGACATTCAAAGGTTCTCCAGTGCCACCTGGTCATGGAAATTTCAAAAATTTCATGGTATTTATCTAGCCATTTTTCAAGGATGAAGTTGGAGGCACTGTGAGTTTCAATTCATTGTGGAGCCAGTAAATGTTGAGGAAGCTCATTTCAATGAGAGCTCTGGAGAACTCTCACAGGCAAAGCTTCCCAAAGAGTGGCCAAAAGGTCACATGAAGCCAGGACCATTGAGGTCTACATATGAGGTCCATGTGTGTTTTGACTCTCAACTATGGTTGCCAAGTCTTTCAGAATAAAATTATGTGATATCCTGGCTGAGATTTCCAGTTCTCTGTGGAAAGCGACCCTGATCTCAGTTTCCAACGGCAACACTCATGCTTGGCCTACTAAAATCTAAACACAATTCATGGCAATACTTCTCTGAGATTAATTCCAGAACTTAATCTCTAAGGGGAATCACACCAGAGTTCAGGCCCAGGTGAACCCAGTCATCTCTTCCAACCACCACACAAATGACCACAATTAAAACCAAAACACTCCCACATGACCCTCATCTTCTTCCGTATAGTCACTAATCATAACCTCTGGCTGGAAGTTGCCATGAGGGTCGCAGCCCAAGACAGTGTCCAAAAAAAGCTCCCTTGCCCCTCATTTGCCTAAAGTCAGGGTGGCCTGGACACCCTTCCTTTGAACCAGGAATGATCAAATAGCCCTGCCATTAATACTGCTCTGCTTCTCCAATTTGAGGCCTACTGACTGTCAGGTATAAATTCTTTATGTGATTTGGAGACATGAGAAAACCCAAGCACCTATGGGCTAGCCTCTGTAGGGCTTGGAAAAACTCATTTGACCCAAAGAATCCCTATTCTCACTTGATGAAAATTAGGAACTCTAAAGGTCGGGCGAACGTCAGAAGAAAAGACCAGCAAGAGAATGTCTCATGCAACATCAAAGGGTATATTGGGGGTCCAGCATGCTGGGGCTCAGAGCTCACTTCTGAGGAGCAAAGAACAAAGAGCCATGAGAACAACTTGAGCAAATTTTATATACATTCTTTAGAGAGGGCAGCGACTTTACATACATCATATCTTCTTTTAGCAAATCATCATATACCAAGGGAAAATCAAATAACAACTCTAAAACATGATTAGCAAATTCATTGGCAGGAGCAGGCCGGGCAGGGGGTGATTGGTCAGCCCTGACAAGGGGTATACATTTAAACTAATTGGTTGAAGCCCTGAGATGTATACATGCAGAAATGCATGGTTTCTGGGAAGGGGTTGTTATGTAACTAGGTGGTCAGGGAAGATTTCAGCACACATCTCATGGGCAGTTCTGGGAATTGCCTTAAATGCCACAGGAATTTCAGGCTCATAGTGCACCTTGGAAGCTTTACAAAACCTGGTTCTTTACGTTTCAATTTCAATTTCTTTTATTCTTTCATTTCCCACTTCTTTTTCTGACTACTTTTAATCTTAAAAATAATGAATCATAATTATTGCGGGGTCTCACATTCTATTTCTGCCAGTGGAGCGTATTTCTGTCTGATTACCATGAGTTTTACCTGTCCAATTTGAGCCTGGAGAAAGGAAAATATGGGGTTAAGCAAACAAGTTCCCACAGTTAGCAACACCATAAGGATGATCAGGGGTCCAGCTAAGGCTGATAGAAGTGTAGTTAACCAGGGAGACTGGGTAAACCATGACTCAAACCACCCTTGTTGAATCTCCCTTTCTCTCTGGGACTCTTCAAGTCTTTTTTCTCAATTCACTCATGGATTATTTTGCAACTCCAGTATGGTCAGCATAAAAACAACATTTTTCTATCAGTGAAGCACAGAGGCCATGAAATTTGTAGGGATTTTTGGAGGCCACACATGAGACTCGCAATTGAAAAATGAGATCTAGACCAAGGGTGGCTTTCCACAGAGCACAGGGAATCTCAGCCATGATATCATATGCTTTTATTCTGAAAGACTTGGCAGAAATAGTTGGGAAGCCTTGCCTGTGAGAGTTCTCCAGAGCTTTCATTGAAATGATCTTCCTCAACATTTTATGGTTCCTGAATGAATTGAAACCCACAGTGCCTCCAACTTCATCCTTGAAAAATGGCTACATAAATATCATGACATTTTTGAAATTCCCATGACCAGGAGGCATTTGAGAATCTTTGGATGTCCTGTTGCTGATTTGAGTGTACCAGACAGTGCCTTGATTGACTGGGTTTCATGATAATGGTGTAGAACAGAGATGTCAGTAAGTTGGAGCCTACTGATTAGTGTTCATAGAGAATTGTTGTGCAGTTGTGATAAAACATCAGTGTTGGGGCCATGTGGTTCTGCCATTGACTTCCAAATGGGTTGTTACTGACATGGTGCAGCCAGCAGAACATCTTGTTATATGGAGAAGGCATCTTGTTATATGGAGAAATTTCAGGGCAATGTTCAGAATCAGGTTGCTATGGTCAAGGGGGCAACCTATGTGGGATAGAAGCCTGTTTGTTGCATTCTCCCACAGACCCTGACACACGACACGTGACAGAACTCCCTCCAGCACTGTGTCCCAGTTGAATTTTTTGTATTTTGTGAAGCATATACCAAATTCCCAGTGCAGCAGCAAGAAACACAACAAAAAGTGGAGGATGACCAAATAGCTTCACAGTCCACACGGGGAATCACTTAGCCCCAGTGGTCACAGTTATCTACAAAGAGAGAATTCAGCACTGCTGCTTAATGTTCATTGGAATTTAAGAGACCATGTCCTCCAGGTCACATAGATGCAGACCCAGCTTTGATGGTCTCACTACAAAGGAAGCTAAAGCTCCTGACAACATATATTTCAAGTGCCCAACCTCAGGGGCAGTTTCTCAAGAAGTCTGTAGGCCAACAGTGCTCCATGATTGTGGAGTTTTATCCTGTCCATTACTTTTGGAAACTCCTCTACCACCTCCAAAGTTATGAACTCCTGAGCAATATTCATTCGAGATATGTATTCACAGATTTAATAACTCTTCTCCTCTAATTGTGTCTTAATTGGGGTGAAGGTAATGTCAAGTAATTGTTCTGGATGAGAGTGAGAGGATTTTTGTTTAGCATATATTTGCATACACATTGGATTCATTTTCCACTTTTCCATTTGAAATACTGAATCCCTGACACTTCCCTATACCTTAGACTCTGTCAACTAATCCTAATATGATGGAGAAAAATAACCCAAACAGAATTGAAATAGAAGCAGTTCAGAAGAGGCATGGTGTATAGTTGGACTTGCCTTTTGCATTATATAGGGTAGGAGTTATAAATCTAGTCAATTTTTTTGAAATAGTTCTCCATGTGTTGTTAAAGTTAACAAATATGTGAATTCCTGTCTCCCTTTCACTGTAGCCTATTCATCACATGTATTTTTATAAGCACATGTAGAATCCTACCTGGTACCACATGTACACTATTGTGTGGTGGCTGAATTGGCAAATACAAATTGTGAGAAGAGATCTCTCCTCCTAAACACTGGAACTCAAAATTCAACCTATGGGTGAGCTTCCTAGCTGAACAACATTATACATAAATCCACGTTCAGTAAAATGAATATTTTCGATCTGTGAATGATATATTTTTCATGGTTAATTTCAATTGGCATATAGTGCTACTTTTTAATATTTGTGTGTGTGTGTGTGTGTGTATTAATATACACTCTCCAGATTTTTCAAAATTTGAAATATATGTGTCTCTTTATACATTTCCTAAATTAATTCATATTCAAGTATGTGGATTTATAATCATCTTTTCACAAGATTATTCTCAGAAATATTCAGCCACCTGGAATACCTATTTGTTTCCTTCTACTGAAAACTAACTTCAGTGAATGGTGTATACAAATCCTAATATTTCTACAGAAACTGACCTAGTTTAACATCAATGCAAGTAGACTCCTATGGGACATGATGTGTATTTTGAAGTTCATTTTTTTCAACACTGGTACATTATTATTTCTTTAGTTTATGCACATCATTGGATATATATTTCATCCACAAGTTCACAAATTTATAGTCATTTGTTTCACTTTCAATCACTTTCTACTTCAGAACACCTATATTCGTCCACGTTTCCTTACTGATCATTTCATGAGACTTCTTTCCAAACACATTATTTCTGATTTCCATAATTACTTTTGAAGAAAATCTCACACACCCTAAATGATGAACCATAACCCTAATATTACCATTAGATGTATTACTGGTTGGAATGAATGATTGTATATCAATATATGATTTCTTATATATTTTCAGATACCAATTCAATTGATTATTTACAGTTTAACCAGTTATATTATTTATACACAGTATTGTCTATTCATGCACTATCTCTATATTCATAGACACATGGTACACCTGTTTATACCCCCAATACTAATTTATACATCTTCAAAATATTCCTCCCAGAAATGGGGGAAGAAATACTCATGTCACCTGACATACATATACATTTTGTCACAGCAATATTCTGGACACAAAAAGCAAATGTCACAGTTATGATTGTACCAATAGAAAGGTTGGGCGAGCATTGGAGGAAGAGACCACCAAGAGACTGTCTCATGCAACAGCAAACTTTTTATTGGGGGTCCAGCATGCTGCGGCTCAGAGTTCACTTGAATTTAGCAGAGAGCCCTGAGAACAGCTTAAGCAGAGCTTATATACTTTCCTTGGAGATGGCAGGGAGTGAAGTTTATTGATGGGTCAGGGCAAGTGTGCGGTTTGCGTGCAAATGTGTGAGGGAGTACATTCTGCAGTTTGCCAGTTGGGGACATCACATTCTGGGAAGAAGATTAGCAAAGAGTTCTCAAGATTTCAACAGTGTTTTGCTAAGCATACAGAAAAACATGAAGTGGCAAGTACCTATTTTATTAACTTTTCATTCCCCACTTCTTCTTCGGGTTACTTTTAATCATAAAAGTGATCATTGGGGGGTGTCACATTTTATGTCTGCTAGTGGGGTATATTTTTGTCTGATTACCATAAGTTTAACATGTCCAATTTGAGCTTGTAGAAAGGAAATTACACGGTTGAGCAAACAGCGCCCTACAGTTAGCAATAATATGAGGATTATTAATGGACCAGACAAGGCTAATAAAAGTGTAGTTACCCCCGGGGACTGTGTGAACCCAGACTCAAACCACCATTTTTGGGCCTCTGTCTCTGGTTGACACTCTTCAAGTCGTTTTCTTAATTTACTCATAGATTGTTTTACAACTCCAGTATTGTCATAATAAAAAGAACATTCATCCCTCAATGCAGCACAAAGGCCCCTTCTCTCATGAAGAGGAGGTCCAACCGTCGCCTGTTCTGTAAAAGTACTTCAGAGAGAGAGGTTAAAGATTTCTGTAAAGCTGTGATGGAGGTTTTTAATATCTTTAAGTTTTGGTCTACTGCTGCTTCTCATTGAGTCATTTGTTGTGTCCCATGGACTAGGGCAGTGTTTCCTGTGCCCACCTCTGCAGCAATTCCTATTCCTAATAGTATGGCTAAAGTGAGGAATACAGGTTTCCGGCGGAACCGGGTTTTATGCCCCCCTATTTGAACTTTAAATGATCCTGCGTCATGATAGAGCACTCTGGGAAACATCTGCACCATTAAATAATGAAGCACATCTGTTGACCATTTTATGATCACATAAACAATGTTTCAGTATATCGAATTATACTGCTGTAGGGACAGAAAAGGCAAGGCACCTAAGATAGCACCGAAGGTAAGGAAACAGTCCTATTTGGTTGTACATGGATTTAGAAGGCATTGCTTCTGTTGTAATCAATTAATCCCCTGGACCCCAAGTTTAGGTAGTTTCAGAATTTTTTACCTAACATGTAATTAAAGGGACTTAGAAGTTCACAGTCTGCAGAAGTTCACAAAAATCAGTTTTTGTTTCTGTTTTATTTTCTCTGTTCTGGGCAAGTTATCTTTTTAAGAACACCTGAGAGGAGGAGAGCTTTTGTCTTCTCTTTTTTTTTCTCCCTGCCAGCTGTGAAAATGGAGCCCAGTTGGTAACTTCTTTATCGTAGAAATGTAGCCATCTCTGTGAAGCCCCAACTCAAGGCCAGAGACCTTGTTCACATATTTTGTGAAAAACTAGTAAGGGGGTGTCTAGCTTCAGAGTGCTGTTTTTTCCAGCCAGTGGCAAGTAGAACAGGGCAACAAGAAAAGAGGAAGTTTATCTACATTGAACTCTTTCATAGGGACTCTTTTGCTGAAAGTCCTAAAGTCAGCCATGGTGAAGACTTCTGGAGAAGGTCAGTTAAGACTTTTCTGTGGTCCTGGTACAGAGGGGGAAGACGTGGAAGGCAGTGGGTGAGAGCAGCTCTGTGGATCTTAGAATGAGGAAGGACAGATGTAAAAGAATAATGGAAAAGAGGTTTGGGATTTTGCTAGCAACAAAAACTTGAGCAGTAGAACAGGTAGAGCAGAGGGGAAGATGGGAGTGAGTCTATCAAAAAGCCTGTGAGTGACTTTAAATTCTTAGTAACCTGTTTTCAGTGTTGACAAAGCAACATAAAGGCCATTTTCACTACATCTTGGATAGGGGTCTGAGGGTTTCCCTCAGCCTGTTTGGGCTTTGGGTTAGCTGGTAATAGGACCTTTTGGGACCCGGTGCGAACACTGACAAGAGAAGAGAGGAGTGAGTGGGTAGAGGAGTACCTCAGTACCTGCTACTTCAGCAGGGGGGCAATGGTCTAAAAACCGGCGGAGGTCTGGGTATTTGATCTAGTAATTGGAGGGGAGAAATCAGGTTGCTGAGGTGGGATTGACAGCAGAGCGTCTGGAGCAGAAGGCAGAGGGTGAGGATGTATTGGAGAAGCATAGTTCAGGATTTGAGCGAAGGAGGAAAAACGCTTCCACATATGGGAATTTCCTTCCACCCTTTTGAGCACTTGCCGAACTTAAAAAGGTCACGCAAAATTTGAGGATCTAGAGACCCCTCTGGGGGCCATCAGTTTTGGTTGTCTAATTGGTAATATGGCCAATGCTGTGTACTGAATTTGATGATGAGTTTGGGTTTCACTAGGCAGCCCCTATATGCTCGCATCCCCATGACTTACAGAAGAAGTCGGCTTTTCCCTCACACAGCCGTTGCTTTTGTGGCTTTGATAACTGCCGGGTAAACATAGTAATCTAGGCTAGCTAACCTGCTTCTGTCTCACGTGTCCCTTCACCCTTAATAACAAAACTCACCCACTCTTCCTGATAAACCGTAACCCTAATATTACCATTAGATGTATAATTCATTGGAATGAATGTATGTATATCAATATAAGATTTCCTGTATATTTTCAGATATCAATTCAATCCATTATTTAAAGTAGGAACCAATTATATTATTTATTCACATTATGGTCTATTCATTCATTATCTCTATATTCATAGACACAGGGTAAACCTATTTGTACCCCCTATACTAATTTATGCGTCTTCAAAATATTGCTCCTAGAAATGGTGGAGGAAATACTCATGTCACCTTATCTACATATATATTTTATCACAGTAATATTCTGGACACAAAAACCAATGGTCACACTTATGCTTCTACCAAAACGTAAATGGAAAGTGAGCATGGATTACTTTAAACATCCACCTTTGGGTTGCCTAATGCTCTCAAATGTCAATCATATTGGTGACTACATATTTGTTTCTTCCTAAGATTATATATTCAATCAAGCCTGTTGAAATTGTCTAATCCAATCACTCACTTTATACTTTGCCTGATTTCCTAATGTCTCTATTGATATCTGCTTTCCTACATATTTTCCCCAGTTAATCATTGTGACTGATTCTTCACATGTGTTGACATTTAGACTCATTCTCTACCCGAAACCTCATTGCTAAAGAACTTTTGGTCAAATTCCTATACTCACTCTTCTTCCAAAATCTACCGACTACCTTCCCAATCCTGCCGACTATCCCTCTTTGACTGGATGTTCTCTGCTACATTCATATATCAAAGATAAATGGTCCTATGCCATTGTATGTCAATTTATCTGAGACATCTGTGCAGAACGTAATTCAAAGCTAAGTATCCCCATCAAGGGCCCAATGCCCTTCTGGGCTTCAAATCTTACCTAGATTTCTGTTTTCATACTTATATTTCACCTCTATATTTTTATAAATATCACAGGTTTCCTATACCATTATTCATCCAGCAGAATGATTCCTAACCCAAATCGAACATGTTATTAATCCTAACCATACACAGTTTCCTCAATCTAACTTTACAGAAGAGAAGGGACAGAGTTATTCTTACTACAGGAATGTAGGGGATCTTCCACCTTCTGAGAACCTCAAGGTTCCATGCAGAAATAATCCTTGGAGAAGACGTATGCAGCTATGAAGGACCTGAGAGAACAAGAGTCATCATCCATGGCAAACAACTTGATCTGGATGGTCTGAATGAGCCACTCTCTTCTCAATGTAGAGAAGGTGGACCAATCTAGGCCTGAGTAGAGAGCTGTTCCAGGGTGGCTATGGTTGATATACCATTCCAACTTGTGAAAGTGTCACAGGAAGTAGGGGCAGCCTCCATCTCATGGGACTCTTGGAAGCAACTGTTAGGACATATGGTTACCAAAGCAGTGACCTCATTCAGTTCCTGATGGAAGTGACCTCACCTCACTTCCTTGTTGATGGAACTCTCTGAAATTGGGATCCAGGAAGCCAGGCATCCAGTGCCAGTCCCAGTCAAAATTTCAGTGTGCTCACTTGAATGGATTTACCAAGGAGAGGGCCAGTCATTCTTGGAACCTACTGATGTGAGGATGGGCAAATGCCAGGAGAGCTCTGAAGAGGTTCCTGTCCTGAAAAAGCAGGTAGTGGCTCACCCCTGGCTACTGAAAACCTCAGAGAGTTGGCCAAGGGACCAGATGTGAGACAGGACAGGCCATGTCTGGGAAAGATAGTATGGCCCACCAGTCAGAGAACACTCCAGATAGTCACAGACCTACTTGGTGGAAGGAGGTGCCTTTGGGGTGTGGATGTGAGTTTGTGGTTATGTCTCATGTTCTGAGAATAGGTAGGAAAGTCAATTTGTTTGGTTTTGCCTGGCCTGTTTGTAAAATGTCATTTGACAAGGCAAGAGTTTCTATATCTGTGTATCCCACTGTGTATGTGGATGTAGACATTAAAAAAGAGAATGCATCAATGAATGTTTCCTGTGTAGTAGAGAGCTTTCTAGCATTCATCCTGCCCAATTTATGAATAGAGTGTGGCTAACCTTATTGATGTGCAACAATTGCTATCTTCCTAAGTTTCTGTTTTCTTTCTGAATTCTGGCCACTCTACAGAATAGGCTCATAAATATGTGTCCAAGATATGTACCACCTCCAAGCTCTGTCAAATGGACATGTACTTAATAGCTGAAGGTAATGGGAGCATTTCAGAAAACTCAGATATCAGTGTGACCAGGAAAGTCTCATTGAAGAAACCCTTCTTTGCGCCATTTGCTTACCTAATGCTCTGTTGTCCTGAATGTCAGGAATGTCTTTGCCTCATGCCACTCTTTTGTGAAGCCTGAAGAAAACAGTTTTCAAATGGAAATGAATGGGCATCACCTGTGTCTCTTTGCTTAAATGCTTTGGAAAAGCATGTGTCTGAATAAGCCTCTTCACCCTGTGTGAGGCTGTGGCTTAGATTCTTAGCACCTGATGGATCTGAATAAAATTCCTATATGTGCATCCAAAACCAAAATGGCAAAAAGATCAGTCATTGTGTATGAAGTCTCTTGCCTTCCTCTGTTAGGTTCCTGACCTTCATCAAGTGAGAATAGGGATCCTTTGGGTCAAATGAGTTCTACAATCCCCTGCAGAGGTGCTTGGGGTATCTCCTGACTCCAAATCACATAAAGAATCTATACCTGACTGTCAGTAGGCCTCAAATTGGAGAAGCAGAGCAGTATTAATGGCAGGTCTATTTGATCACTCCTGGTTCACAGAAAGGGTGTCCAGGCCACTCTGACTTTAGGCAAATGAGTGGCAAGGGAGATTATCTTTGACACTGTCGTGAGCTGCGCCCCTCATGGAAACCACCAGCCGGAGTTTATGATGAGTGGTTATATGGAAGAAGATGAGGGTCATGTGGGAGTGTTTTGGTTTTAATTGTGGTCATTTGTGTGGCAGTTGGAAGAGATGACTGGGTCCACCTGGGCTTGAACTCTGGTGTGATTCCCCTTAGAGACTAAGTTCTAAAACTGACCTCAGAGAAGCATTGCCATGAATTGTGTTGGGATTTTAGGAGGCCACTCATGAGAGTTGCCCTTGGAAACTGATCTAGGGCCAGGGTTGCTTTCCACAGAGCACTGGGAATCTCAGCCAGGATATCACATGATTTTATTCTGAAAAACTTGGCAGCCAGAGTTGAGCGGCAAAACACACATGGACCTCACAATGTAGACCTCAATGGGCCTGGCTTCATGTGACTTTTTGGCCACTCTTTTGGAAACCTTGCCTGTGATAGTTTTCCCGAGCTTTCTTTGAAATGAGCTTCCTCACATTTAATGGTTCCTGAATGAATTGAAACCCACAGTGCCTACCACTTCATCCTTGAAAAATGGCTACATAAATACCATGAAATTATTGAAATTCCCATGAACAGGTGGCACTGGAGTATCTTTGGCTCTCCTGTTGCTGATCATGAGTGTACCAAACAGTGCCTTGATTGACTGGGTTTCATGAAAATGGTGTAGAACAGAGATGCCAGTAAGTTGAAGCCTGCTGAGTAGTGGGCTTAGAGCAGTGGTGGGGAGGAGTGTGATAAAGCATCTGTGGTGAGGCCATGTGGATCTGCCATTAGCTTCGAAATGGCTTGTGACTGACATGGTGCACCCAGCAGACCCTTATAAGTAGAGGCATCTTGTAATATACAGAGGTTTCAGGACAATGTTCAGAATCAGGTTGTTATAGTTAAGGGGGCAAGCTATATGGGATAGAAGCCTTGTTGGCACATTCTCTTGCCGACACTGACCCACCACACATGACAGAACTCCCTCCAGCACTGTGTCCCAGTTGAACCCTTGGTGTTTCGTGAAGCAAAAACTGAACTCCCAGTGCAGCAGCAATAAACAAAAGGAAAATTGTAGGATGACCAAATGGCTTCACAGTCTACAGGGGGGCAGACACTTAGTCCCCAATAGCCACAGTTTGCCTACAAAGAGAGAATACAGCACTGCTGCCTCATGTTCATTGGAAAATAAGAAACCATATCTTCCAGGTCACATAGATGCAGACCCAGGTTTGGTGATCTCACTACAAAAGAAGCTAAAGCTCCTGACAACAACATATATTTCATGTGCCCAAACTCAGAGGCTGTTTCTCAAGAAGTCTTTATTCCAGCACAGCTCCATGTTTGTGGCGTGTTTACACTGTCCCTTACTTTTGAAAACTCCTCTACCACCTCCAAGGTTGTGAACTCCTGAGCATGTTCCATTCCAGATATATGTTCAGAGATTTTCAAACTCTTCTCCTCTAATTGTGTCTCACTTGGGGTAATGGTTATGTCAATGCATTGTTCTGCATGAGTGTGGGAGGTTTTTTTTTTTTGTAGCACATATTTGCCTACATATTGGATTCATTTTCCATTTGTTTTTTGGAAATACTGAATCACTGACACTACCCCATACCCTAATAGACTCTGACTACTAATCTTAATATGATGGAGAAAAATAACCCAAACATATTGGAAATTCAAGCAGTTCAGAGTAGGCATGGTGTATAGTTGGACTTGCGTTTTGCATGATAAAGTGTAGCTGTTATAAATCTAGTCAATTTTTTGTTGAAATAGTTCTCCATGTGTTTTTAAGTTAACAAATATATAAATTCCTGTCTCCCTTTCTCTGTAGCCTATTCAGCATATGTAATTTTATATGCACATATAGATTCCTACGTGGTATCACATGTACATTCTTTTGAGATGGCTGATTTGGCAGATACAAATTGTGAGCAGAGATAACTCCTACTAAAGGCTGTTGGAACTGAAAATTCAAATTATGGGTGAATTTCCTAGTTGAACAACATTATACACAAATCCAAGTTCAGTAAAATAAATATATTTGGATCTGTGGATGATATATATTTCAAGATGAATTTCGATTGGCATATATATTGCTAATTTTTAAATTTTTAATGTCTGTGATATATATATATATATATATATATATATATATATATATATACACACACACACAAACACACACACACTCTCCAGATTTTTCAAAATATTAAATATATGTGTCTTATTATACACTCTATAAATTTATTCATGTTTATGTGTGTGGCTTTATAATCAACATTTCACAAGATTTTTCTGAGAAATATTCATCCACCCGAAATACATATTGTTTCCTAGTACTGACAACTAACTTCAGTGAATGGTGCATACAAATCCTAATATTTCTACAATACCTTACCCAGTTTAACATCAATGCAAGTAGATTCCTATGGGATATGATGTGTGTTTTGACATTCATTTTTATTCAACACTGGTACTTTACTATTTCTTCAGTTTATGTACATCATAGGATATATATTTCATCCACAATTTCGCAAAATTATAGGCATTAATTCCACTTTCAATCACTTCCTGTTTCAGAACACATGTATTCCTCCAGGTTTCTTGACGGGTCTTTTAATGAGACTTCTTTCCAAACACATTATTTTCGATTTCCATAATCACTTTTGAAGCAAAACTCACAAACCCTTCATGATAATCCATAACACTAATTTTAACATTAGATGTACAACTGGTTGGAATGAATGAATGTATATCAATATAAGATTTCTTATATATTTTCAGATATCAATTCAAACCATTATTTAAAGTGGAATCAGTTACATTATTTATTCACAATATCGTCTATTCATGCACTATCTCTATATTCATACACACGGGGTACACCTCATTGTACCCCCAATACTAATTTATAAGTCTTCAAAATATTGCTCCCAGAAATGGTGGAAGAAATACCCATGTCACCTGATCTACATAAACAATTTATCACAATAATATTCAGGACACCAAAAGCAAATGTCACACTTATGATTGTACCAAACCTAAATGGAAAGTGAACATGGATTACTAAAAACATCCATGTCAAGGTTGCCTAATGCTCTCAAATGAAAATCCTATTGGTGACTCCATATTTGTTTCTTCCAAAGATTATATATTCAAACTCAACCCTGTTGAAAAAGTCTAATCCTGTCATTTACTTTATACTTTGACTAATTTTGTAATGTCTCTATTGATATCTTCTTTCCTACATATTTTACACAGTTCATCATTGTGACTGAATCTTCACATGTGGTGACACTTACATTTACTCTCTAACCGAAACCCTATTGCTAAAGATCATTTGTTCCAAATCCTATATCCACTCTTCTTCCTAAACCTACCGACTATCTTCCTAATCCTAACTTCTATCACTTTTTGACTGGATGTTCTCTTCTACATTCAATCATCCAAGGTACAAGGTCGTATGCCATTGTACATCGATTTATCTGAGACTTCTGTGCAGAACGTAATTCAACGCTATGTATCCTAATCAAGGGCCCAATGACATTCTGGAATTCAAATCTTACATAGATTTCTCTTTCCTTAATTATATTTTACTTATATATATTGTTGCAAATATTGAGGGTTCCCAATACCTTTATTCAAACTGCAGAATTATTCCTAACCGAAATCGAATCTGTTATTAACCCTAAACATACACTGTTCCCTCAATCTTACATTACAGAATAGCAGGGACAGAGTTGGTGTTAAACACAGGAATGTAGGGGATCTTACTCATGCTAAGAACCTAAAAGGTTCATGCAGAAATGATCCCTGGAGAAGATGTAGGCAGCTATGAAGGACCTGAGAGAGCAAATGTCATCTTCCATGGAAAGAAACCTGGTCAGGATGTAGGGTTGTGTCTGAGTCAGCCTCTCTCTTCTTAATGTAGAGAAGATGGACCAAACCAGGCCTGTGTAAAGAGCTGTTCCCGGGTGCCCATATTTGATATGCCATTCTAACTTGAGAACGTGTCACAGGAAGTAGGGGCAGCCTCCATCTCATGGAACCCTTGGAAGCAACTGTTAGGAAAAAGTGTTTGCCAATGCAGTGACCTCATTTAGTTCAGGAAGGAAGTGAC
This sequence comes from Callospermophilus lateralis, assembly GCF_048772815.1. Classification (NCBI taxonomy): domain Eukaryota; kingdom Metazoa; phylum Chordata; class Mammalia; order Rodentia; family Sciuridae; genus Callospermophilus; species Callospermophilus lateralis. The sequence goes on along the minus strand of NW_027516521.1, from coordinate 584,145 downwards.
CTCACCTCACTTCCTTGGTGATGGAACTCTCTGAACTTGGCATCCAGGAAGTCAGGCACCCAGAGCCAGTCTCAGTCCAAGCCCCAGTAGTCTCACTTGTTTGGATTTACCAAGGACAGAGTCAGTCTTTCTTGGTACCTACTGATATGAAGATGGCCAAATGCCAGGAAAGCTCGTAAGAGGGGCCTTTCCTGAGAAAGCAGGTAGTGTCTCACCACTCGCTTCTGACAACTTCACAGAGTTGGCCAAGGAGACCAGATCTGAGATAGGACAGGCCATTTCCGGTGAACATAGATTGGCCCACCAGTCAGAGGAAACTCTCGAGAGTCACAGACCTACTTGGGGGTAGGAGGTGCGTTTGTGGGTGTGGGTGTGGTTTTGTGGTTTTGTCTCAAGTTCTGAGAATAGGTAGGAAAGGCAGTTTCTTTGGATTGGCGTTGACTGTTTCTAGTAAGTCGTTTGACAAGGCGAGTGCTTCTATATCTGTGTATCCCACTCTGTCCATAATTGTAGACATTAGAAAAGAGAATCCATCAATGGATACGTCCTGTCTAGTAGAAACCTTCCCAGCATTCATCCTGCCCAAAATTATGAATGGACTGCTGGTTGCCTTATCAATGGGCAACACCTGCTATCTTCCTAAGTTCCTGTTTTCTTCATGAATTCTGGCCAATCTCCACAATAGGCTCATTTTTTGGTCAAAGATATGTACCACCTCCAAGCTCTGTGACATGGCCATGTACTGGACAGCTGAAGGGAATGGGAGCATCTCAGAAAACTCAGATATCAGTGTGACCAGTAAAGTCTCAGTGGAAAAACCCTGCTTTGGGCCCTTTTCTTACCTATTGTTCTGTTGCCCTAAATGTGAGGAAGGTCTTTGCCTCAGGCCACACCTTTGTGAAGCCTGAAGAAAACAGTTTTCAAATGAGTGGACATCACCTGTGGCTCCCTGCTTAATTGCTTTGGAAAGGAATCAGCATTTTGGCCCGGTGTGAAGCTGTGGCTTAGATTCTCAGCACCCTACGGATCTAAAGAAATATCCCTTGTGTGAATCCAAAACCAAAATGGCCAAAAGAGCACTCATTGTAGATGAAGTCTAACCAACTCCACTAACCAACTCACAGTGAAAATAAATAACTTTTGAAGTTGAGGAGACCCCAGTAAACTTTGAAGTGGATACAGGGGCAATATATTCAGCCCTTAAGGCCACATTGGGCCCTCTATCAAATAAAAGGTCTCTAGTTCAAGGGGTTAAGGGCAGTAAATATCGGGCTGGGACAACTAAGAGGACCATGCACCTGAGGAAAGGATAAATCCATCACTCCTTCTTAGTAATCCCAGAATGCCCAGCCCCATTGATGGGTAGAGATCTGCTCACCAAGCTCTGGGCCAAAATAACTTTTAACCCTGAAGGCCCCCAAGTGGAATTTCTAGATCCTTCCATAAAAACTCCTATAATCTCAGCTCTAACAATGTCAGTAGAAAATGTACATCAACTCACTCACCTTGGTTCAAAGAAACTGCAAGCATTCCTGAAGAATCAAGAACAGAGTTTTCGACTAACCGACTCACAGCAATAGGAAATATCTGAATGCATAACAAAAGCCTGTCGGGTCCATCAATGAGTTAATGCTTACTTTTTCAAGCTTCCTGCAGGAAAGCACCTTCGAGACACCAGACAAGGACGATTCTCGGAAGTGGACTTTACTGAAATTAGGCAGCAAGTTATGGACTTAAATATCTCCTAGTCTTTGTAGATACATTTTCAGGATGGATTGAAGCCTTCCCAACAAAAGAAAGAAAAGAAAAAAAAAAACATGGCGCAAATGGTGGTCAAGATGATCCTGAAAGATAATTTTCCAAGATATTGCCTGCCTACAGTAATAGGGTCTGATAATGGACCGGCGTTCATGGCCAAGATAAGTCATGGGTTAACCATTACCCTGGTGATTAATTGGTAGTTACATTATGCTTATAGACCTCAGAGCTCAGTACAGGTAGAAAAAATAAATAGAACCATTAAAGAGACCATAATTAAATTAAGCTTAGAGACCGGCATAAAAGATTGGACTATGCTCCTGCCTTTTGCACTGTTTCATGCAAGAAATACTCCCTCTGTTTCTTTGTGTAACCGCTCCCCCTGTGAAATTCTCTGTGGTGCCCCTCCTCCAGTAAGGAACCTAACCCCAACTCTAATACCTAACGATCCCTTACACACCCCCTTGCTTGACAGACTTAAAGCTCTTGAAAGAACTCAGTGATACCTGTTAAAACAGCTGGCCACATCCTACCAACCTGGGGACAAGGGGACTCCACATCGATATCAAGTAAGAGACTTCATCTATATAAGACGACATCAGGTGTCATCCCTGGAACCCCACTGGAAAGGACCATAGCAGGTGCTACTTATAACACGTACAGTGGTAAAGGTAGACGGAATCACTTCCTGGATCCATGCCTCTCATCTCAAGCCTGCGCCCTGTCCAGACTCTTGCTGGATACTGGAAATGACTGGTTACCATTTCAAATTGTGTATTCGGCATGTGGATAAGGCTATACACTCTCCCCTTGGCCACCAGTAGTCCTAACCTTCATCAGCCCATTCAGCAGTGATGGCTGATAACAAATCCTCATAGACAAGAAGAATGGTCTATCTCGCATACAGCCCCCTTAGGGACCTGGTGGCCATCTCAACACCCAGATATTTGTCAGCTGGCTATAGGTTTTTCCTATTGGGATATCCCTGATAAAGCAGATCCCACAAAAATTCCATTAAATCGCTTCCATATCATAGATAATGGAAACAAACATTATGGATGTAGGGACATGCGAGCCAGATGCAGGTTGGCTAGCCTAGATTACTATGTCTGCCCAGCAGACTATCAAAGCCACAAACAGCCACGGCTGTGTGGGGGAAAAGCCGACTTCTTCTATAAGTCATGGGAATGTTAGCATACAGGGACTGCCTGGTGGAATCCAAACTCCTCATCAAATTCAGTACACAGCATTGGCCATATTACCAATTAGACAACCAAAACCGATGGCCCCCTTGCTGAGGTAGAAGGTACAGAGGTACCCCTTCACCCAGACACTCCTCTCTTCTCCTGTAAGTGCCCACAACGGGTCCCACCAGGTCCTCTTAGCAGCTAACCCAAAGCTCAAACCAGCTGAGGAGAACCCTCAGACCCCTATCCAAGATGTAATGAAAATGGCCTTTAAAGTTGCTTTGTCATCACTGAAAACAGGTGACTAAGAATTTAAAGTCCCTCACAGGCTTTTTGGGATACTCACTCCCATCGTCCCCTCTGCTCTTCCTGTTCTTGTGCTCAAGTTTTTGTTGCTAGGAAATTCCCAAACCCCTTTCTCAGTATTCTTTTACATCTCTCCTTCCTTATTCTGAGATCCACGGAGCTGCTCTCAGCCTTGCCTTCCACGTCTTCCCCCTCTGTACCAGGCCCACAGAAAAGTCTTAAATGACCTTCTCCAAAAGTCTTCTCCATGGCTGACTTTAGGACTTTCAGCAAAAGAGTCCCTATAAAAGAGTTCACTGTGGATAAACTTCCTCTTTTCGTGTTGCCCTGGTCTACTTGGCAACTGGCTAAAAAATCAGCACTCCTAAGCTAGACACACCCTTACTAGTTTTTCACAAAATATGTGAACAAGGCCTCTGGCCTTGAGTTGGACTTCACAGAGATGGCTACAATTGTAAGATAAAGAAGTTACCAACTAGGCTCCATAGTAACAGCTGGCAGGGAGAAAAAAAAAAGAAAAAAAAAGCTCTCCCCCTTTCAGGTGTCCTTGAAAATTTAACTTGCCCAGAACAGAGGAAAAAATAACAGAAACAAAAACTGATTTTTGTGAACTTCTGCAGACTGTGAACTTCTGAGCCCCTTCCCTTACATGTTGGGTACAAATTCTGAAATTACCTAAACTTGAGGTTCAGGGGAATAATTGATTACAACAGAAGCAATGTGCTCTAAATCCGTTTGCAACCAAATAGGACTGTTTTCTAGTCTTTGGTGCTATATTAGGTGCCTTGCCTTGTCTGTCCCTACAACAGAAAGATTCTATATACTTAAACATTGTTTATGTTTTCATGAAATGGTCAACAGATGTGATTAATTATGTAATGGTGCAGATGTTTCCCAGAGTGCTCAATGATGATGCAGGTCCATTTAAGGATCAAATAGGAGGGCATACAACCCAGTTCCACCGGGAACCTGTATCTCTCACTTTAGCCATCCTATTAGGAAGAGGAGTTGCTGCAGGAGTGGGGAAAGGAACCACTTCTCTAGTCCATGGGATGCAAAAAATGCCCCAATAAGAAGCAGCAATAGACCAAAACTTAAAGATAATAAAACCTCCATCACAGCTTTACAGGAATCTTTAACCTCTCTCTCTGAAGTTGTTTAAAGAACAGGCGAGGGTTAAAACATCCTTTTCATGAGAGAAGGGGGACTATGTGCTGCATTGAGGGAAAAATGTTTTTTTTATGCCGACCATACTGGAGTTGTAAAAGAATCTAAGAGTAAATTAAGAAAGTGCCTTGAAGAGCGTCAACGAGAGACAGAGGCCAAAAAAGGGTGGTTTGAGTCTTGGTTCACACAGTCCCTCTTGTCAACTATGCTTTCATTAGCCGTGGCCCAGTCCATTAATAATCCTCATATTATTGCGAACTGTGGGACCCTGTTGGCTAAACCATGTAGTTTCCTTTCTCCAAGCTCAAATTGGACAAGTTAAACTTATGGTAATCAGACAACAATATACCCCACTAGCAGAGATAAAATGTAACACCCCTCAATGGTCACTTTAATGATTAAAAGTAACCAGAAGAAGAAGTGGGGAATGAAAGGTTAATAAAATAGGTACTTGTCACTTCCTGTTTTTCTGTATGCTTAACAAAACACTGTTGAAATCTTGAGAACTGTCCCCAACTTCCAAACTGCAGAATGTACTCAGTCACGTGGTTGAAAAGCAAACCACCCACTCGCACTGACCCATTAATAAACTTCCATCGCTGCCTTCTCCAAGGAAAGTATACAAGCTCTGCTTAAGCTGTCCTCGGGGCTCTCTTCTCTATTGAAGTGAGCTCTGTGCCCCAGCATGGTGGACCTACAATAAAACCTTTGTTGTTGTATGAGATAGTCTCTTGGTGGTCTCTTCCTCCTATGCTCACCTGATCATTAAAATATTTCACCGCTATATTCTTATAAATATTGCAGGTTACCAATACCATTATTCATCCAGCAGAATGATTCCTAACAAAAATCGAACAAGTTATTAATCCTAACCATACCATCTTCCCTCAATCTAACTTTACAGAAAAGCAGGCACAGACTTGGTCTTACAATACAGGAATGTAGGGGATTGTTCACCTGCTGAGAACCTCAAAGGTCCATGCAGATATGATCCCTGGAGAAGATGTAGGCAGCTATGAAGGACCTGAGAGAGCAAAAGTCAACTTCCATGGCAAACAACCTGGTCAGGATGAAGGGATGTGTCTGAATCAGCCTCTCTCTTCTTAATGTAGAGAAGATGGAACAAACCAGGCCTGTGTGGAGAGTTGTTCCCGGGTGCCTACGGTTGATATACCATTCTAACTTGTGAAACTGTAACTGGTAGTAGGGGCAGCCTGCATCTCATGGGACCCTTGGAAGCAACTGTTAGGACAAAGTGGTTGCCGAAGCAGTGACCTCATTCATTTCCTGAAGGAAGTGACCTCACCTCACTTCCTTGTTGATGGAACTCTTGAACTTGGGATCCAGGAAGGCAGGCACCCAGAGCCAGTCCCAGTCCCAGTTCCAGTGTTCTCACTTGTTTGTATTTACCAAGGACAGAGTCAGTCTTTCTTGGTACCTACTGATGTGAAGATGGCAAAATGCCAAGAGAGTTTTTAAGAGGGGCCTTTCCTGGGAAAAAAGGTAGTTGCTCACTGCCTGCTCCTGACAACTTCACAGAGTTGGCTAAGGACAACAGATCTGAGACAGGGCATGCCATTTTGATGGAACATACTATGGCCCACAAGTCAGAGGACACTCAAGATAGTCTCAGAATTACTTGGGGTAAGGAGGTGCCTTTGTGGGTGTGGGTGTAGTTTTGTGATTTTCCCTTGTTCTGAGAATAGGTAGAAAAGGCGATTTGTTTGGATTTAGTGAACCTTTTCTAGTAAGTCCTTTAACAAGGCGAGTGTTTCTATGTGTGTGTATCCCACTGTGTCCGTCGTTGTAGACATTAGAAAAGAGAATGCATCAATGGATGTATCCTGTCTAGTAGAAAGCTTCCCATCATTCATCCTGCCAAAATTATGAATGGACTGCGACTTGCCTTATCGATGGGCTACACCTGCTCTCTTCCTAAGTTCCTGTTTTCTTCCTGAATTCTGGCCACTCTACAGAATAGGCTCATGGTTTTGTGTCCAAGTTTTGTACCACCTCCAAACTCTGTGACATGGTCATGTACTGGATAGCTGAAGGTAATGGCAAGCATCTCAGAAACCTCAGAAATCACTTGGACCAGGAAAGTCTCATTGGAGAAACCCTGATTTGTGCCTTCTGCTTACCTATTGTTCTGTTGCCCTGAATGTCAGGAAGGTCTTTGCCTGAAGCCACCCCTTTGTTAAGCCTGAAGAAAAGAGGTTTCAAATGGAATTGAATGGGCATTACCTGTGGCTCTTTCCTTAATTGCTTTGAAAAGGATGTGTCTTATTCAGACTCTTGGCCCTGCATGAGGCTTAGGGTTAGAGTCTCAGCACCTGATGGATCAAAAGAAAGATTCCAGGTGTACATCCAAAATGAAATTGGCCATAAGAGCAGTCCTTGTGGATGAAGTCTTTCGCATTCCTCTGTAAGTTTCATGACCTCCATCAAGTGAGAATAGGGATCCTTTGGGTCAAATGAGTTCCTCAATATCCTCAGAGGCTAGCCCATCAGTGCTTGGGTTTTCTCATGACTCCAATTCACATAAAGAACATAAAACCCATAGTTAGTAGGCCTCAAATTGGAGAAGCGGAGCAGTATTAATGGCAGGCCTATTTGATCACTCCTGGTTCACAGAAAGGGTGTCCAGGCCACTCTGACTTTAGGCAAATGAGGGGCAAGGGAGATTATTTTGGACACTGTCTTGGGCTGAGCCCCTCATGGAAACCTCCATCCAGAAGTTATGATGAGTGTCTAAATGGAAGCAGATGAGGGTCATGTGGGAGTGTTTTGATTTTAATAGTGGTCATTTGTGTGTTGGTTGGAAGAGATTGACTGGGTCCACCTGGGCTTGAACTCTGGTGTGATTCCCCTTAGAGACTGAGCTCTGGAACTGACCTCAGTGAAGTATTGCCATAAATTTTGTTCGGATTTTAGGAGGCCAAGCATGAGATTCGCACTTGGAAACTGAGATCTAGGCCCACGGTAGCTTTTCACAGAGCACTGGGAATCTCAGCCAGGATATCACATGATTTTATTCTGAAGGACTTGGCAGCCATAGTTGGGAGTCAAAACACACATGGACCTCACATTGTAGACGTCAATGCACCTTGCTTCATGTGACCTTTTGGCTACTCTTTGGGAAGACTTCCCTCTGAGAGATCTCCAGAGCTTTCATTGAAATGATCATCCTCAACATTTAATTGTTCCTGAATGCACTGAAACCCACATTGCCTCAAACTTCATCCTTGAAAAATGGCTTGATAAATACCATGAATTTTTTTTAAATTTTCATGAAGAGGTGGCACTTGAGAACCTTTGAATATCCTGCTGCTGATTATGAGTATACCAGACAGTGCCTTGATTGACTGGGTTTCAAGAAAATGGTGTAGAACAGAGATGCCAGTATGTTGGAGCCTGGTGAGTAGTGGGCCTATAGCCGTGGTCGGCAGGTGTATGATGGAAAAACTGTGGTGGGGCCATGTAGATCGGCCATTCTCTTCCAAATGGCTTGTGGCTGACAAGGTGCAGCCAGCAGACCCTTATATGTAATGGCATCTTGTTATATGGAGAGGTTTCAGGGCAATGTTGAGAATCAGGTTGCAATGGTCAAAGAACAAGCTATGAAGGATAGAACCTGGTTGGTGCATTCTCCTGCAGACCCTGACCCACCACACGTGACAGAACTCCCTCCAGCACTGTGTTTCAGTTGACTTCCTTGCATTTCGAGAAGCAAATACCAAACTACCAGTGCAGCAGGAAAAAAACCCATAAAATGTGGAGGATGACCAAATGGCTTCAGAATTCCCATGGGGATACACATAGCCCCCAGAGGCCACAGTTTACCTACAAAGATTGAATTCAGCACTGCTACCTCATGTTCATTGGAAAATATTAAACCATGTCCTCCAGGTCACATAGATGCTGACCCAGCTTTGATGGTCTAATTACAAAAGAAGCTAAAGCTCCTGACAACAACATATATTTCAAGTGCCCAAACTCAGAGGCAGTTTCTCAAGAAGTATTTAGGCCAGCAAAGCTCCATGTTTGTGGAGTGTTTACCCTGTCCCTTACTTTTGGAAAGTACTCTACCACCTCCAAGGTATTAAACTTTTGAGCATATTCTATTCCAGATATTTATTCCTAAATTTTCTAACTCTTCTCCTATAAAGATGTATTACTTGGGGCGAGGGTAATTTCAAAGCATTGTTCTGGATGAGAGTGGGAAAATTTTTGTGTAGCACATATTTGCACACACATTGGGTTCATTTTCCAATTTTCCATTCGAAATACTGAATCCCTGACAGTAACCAATACCCTACTAGACTCTGACTACTAATCCTCATATGATCGAGAAAAACAACCCAAACAGATAACAATTACAAGCATTTCAGAGGAGGCATGGTGTATAGTTGCACTTGCATTTTGCATTATACAAGGTAGCAGTTATAAATCTAGTCAACTTTGTGTTGAAATAGTTCTCCATGTGTTTTTTTTTCAATTATTTTATTTCAGTTAATTTTATATTATTTTTTTAGTTGGTTGTTCAAACCTTACAAAGCTCTTGACAAACCATATTTCATACATTAGATTCAAGTGGGTAATGAACTCCCATTTTTACCCCAAATATGGATTGTAGAATCACATCGGTTACACATCCACATTTTGCATAATGCCCTATTAGTAACTTTTGTATTATGCTACCTTTCCTATCCTCTACTATCCCCCGTCCCATCCCCTCCCATATTCTCTCTCTGCCCTATCTACTGTAATTTATTTCTCTCCTTGTTTATTTTCCCATTCCCCTCACAATCTCTTATATGTAATTTTGTGTAACAATGAGGGTCTCCCTCCATTACCATGCATTTTACTTTTCTCTCCCTTCCCCCCAACTCAAGTCTCTGTTTAATGTTAATCTTTTCCTCATGCTCTTCCTCCCTGCTCTGTTCTCATTTGCTCTCATTATAACAAATAAGGCATTTGGTATTTGTTTTTTAGTGATTGGCTGGCTTCACTAAGAATAATCTGCTCTAGTGCTATCCATTTCCCTGCAAATTCCATGATTTTGTCATTTTTTAGTCTTGCGTAATACTCCATGGTGTAAAAATGCCACATTTATTTTTTATCCATTCATCTATTGTAGAGCATCTGGCTTGGTTTCTCAGTCCAGCAATTGTGAATTCTGCTGCTATGAACATCGATGTGGCAGTATCCCTGTAATACGCTCTTTTAAGGTCTTCAGGGAATAGTCCGAGAAGGGATAGCTGGATCAAATGGTGGTTCCATTTGCAGCTTTCCCAGGAATCTCCATACTGCTTTCCAAATTGGCCGCACCAATTTGCAGTCCCACCAACAATGTACAAGAGAACCCTTTTCCCCACATCCTCTCCAGAACTTGTTGTTGTTTGACTTCCTAATGGCTGCCAATCTTACTGGAATAAGATGGTATCTTAGGGTGGTTTTGATTTGCATTTCTCTGACTGCTAGAGATGATGAGCATGTTTTCATGTACTTGTTGATTGATTTTATGTCTTCCTCTGAGAAGTTTCTGTTCAGGTCCTTGGCCCATTTGTTGATTTGGTTATTTGTTATCTTATTGTCTAATTTTTTGAGTTCTTTGTATATTCTGGATATTAGGGCTCTATCGAAAGTGTGAGGAGTAAATATTTGTTCCCATGATGTAGGCTCCCTATTTACCTCTCTTATTGTTTCTCCTGCTGAGAAAAAGAAAATTTCAGTTTAAGTAAGTCCCATTTGTTGATTCTTGTTATTAACTCTTGTGCTATGGGTGTCCTATTAAGAAATTTGGAGCCTGACCCAACAATATGTAGATCGGAGCCAGTTTTTCTTTAACAGATGCAGAGTCTCTGATTTGATATGTAGCTCCTTGATCTACTTTGAGTTAACTCTTGTGCATGGCGAGAGGAGGGGATTCAGTTTCATTTTGTTTCATATGGATTTCCAGTTTACCCAACACCATTTGTTGAAGATGCTATCCTTCCTCCATTGCATGCTTTTAGCTCCTTTATCAAATATAACATAATTGTAGCTTTGTGGATTAGTCTCTTGTGTCCTGTATTCTGTACCATTGGTCCACCCGCCTATTTTGGTACCAGTACCATGCTGTTTTTGTTACTATTGCTCTGTAATATAGTTTGAAATCTGGTATCACTATACTGCCTGATTAACACGTCCTGCTTAGAATTGCTTTTGTATTTTTGGGTCTTTTATTTTTCCATTTGAATTTCATGATTGCTTTATCTATTTCTACAAGAAATGCCGTTGGGATTTTGATTGGCATTGCATTAAAACTATAGAGAACTTTTGGTAATATCGCCATTTTGATGATGATAGTTCTGCCTATCCATGAACAGGGTATATTTTTCCACCTTCTAAGATCTTCTTCTATTTCTCTCTTTAGGGTTCTGTACTTTTCATTGTATAAGTCTTTCACCTCTTTTGTTAGTTTGATTCCCAAGTTTGTTTGTTTTTTTTTTTTTTTGAAGATATTGTGAATGAAGTGATTGTCCTCATTTCCCTTTCAGAGGATTTGTCGCTGATATATAAGTCTTTACTGTTCACACTGATATCTGAGTTTTGTGAGATGTTTTGAATGGACTGTTTTTCAGAAGGGTTATTTCCATTTCAGAAAATTTGTTGCTGATATAAAGAAATGCCTTTGATTTATGCGTGTTGATTTTATATCCTGCTACTTTGCTGAATTCATTTATTAGTTCTAGTAATTTTTTGTAGACCCTTTTGGGTTTTCTATGTATAGAATCATGTCACCAGCAAATAGTTATAATTTAAGTTCTTCTTTTCCTATTTTTATGCTTTTGATTTCTTTCGTCTGTCTAATTGCTCTGGCCAGTGTTTCGAGAACTATATTGAATAGAAGTGGTGATAGAGTGCATCCCTGTCTTGTTCCAGATTTTAGAGGGAATGCTGCAATTTTTCTCCATTCAGAAAATAAGCCTGAGGCTTAACATAGATAGCTTTTACAATGTTGAGGTAAGTTTCTTTTATCCCTAATTTTTCTAGTGTTTTGAACATAAAGGGATGCTGTACTTTGTCGAATGCTTTTTCTGTGTCTATTGAGATGATCATATGGTTCTTATCTTTAAGTCTATTGATGTGGTGAATAACATTTATTGATTTCCGTATATTGAAACATCTTTGCATCCCAGAGATGAATCCTACTTGATCATGGTGCACAATTTTTTTGATGTGCTTTTGTATTCGATTCACCAGAATTTTATTGAGGATTTTTGCATCAAGGTTCATCAGAGATATTGGTCTGAAGTTCTCTTTCGTTGAGGTGTCTTTGTCTGGTTTCGAAATCAGGATGATGTTGGCCTTATAGAATGAATTTGGAAGAGCTCCCTCTTTTTCTATTTCCTGAAATAACTTGAAAAGTATTGGTATTAATTCTTCTTTAAAGGTTTTGTAAAACTTCACTGTATACTCATCCGGTCCTGGGCTTTTTTTGGTTGGTAGTCTTTTGATTGTTTCTTCTATTTCATCCATTGATATTGGTCTGTTTAAATTGTGTGTATCCTCATGACTCAGTCTAGGCAAATCATATGACTAAAGAAATTTATCGATGTCTTCACTATCTTCTATTTTATTGGAATATAGGTTTTAAAAATAATTTCTAACTGTCTTCTGTATTTCGGTAGCATCTGTTGTGATATTGGCTTTTTCATCCCGTATGTTAGTAATCTGAGTTCTGTCTCTTTTTCTCTTCATTAGCATGGCCAAGGGTCTGTCGATCTTATTTATTTTTTCAAAGAACCAACTTTTAGTTTTGTTAATTTTTTCTTTTTTTTTATTTTTTTATTGGTTGTTCAAAACCTTACAAACCTCTTGACATATCATATTTCATAGATTAGCATACATTAGCTTCAAGTGAGTTATGAACTCCCTTTTTTACCCCAAGTACAGATTGCAGAATCACATGGGTTACACATCCACATTTTTACATAATGCCATACTAGTAACTGTTGTATTCTGCTACCTTTCCTATCCTCTACTATCCCCCTCCCGTCCCGTCCCATCTTCTCTCTCTACCCCATCTACTATAATTCATTTCTCACCTTCTTTATTTTCCCATTCCACTCACAACCCCTTATATGTAATTTAGTATAACAATAAGGGTCTCCCTCCGTTTCCATGAAATTCCCCTGTTCTTTCCCTTTTCCTCCCAACTCATGTCTCTGTTTAATGTTAATCTTTTCCTCATGCTCTTCCTCCCTGCTCTATTCTTAGTAGCTTTCATTATATCAAAGAAGACATTTGGTATTTGATTTTTAGAGATTGGCTAGCTTCACTAAGCATTATCTGCTCTAGTGCCATCCATTTCCCTGGAAATTCCACGATTTTGTAATTTTCAGTGCTGCGTAATACTCCATGGTGTATAGATGCCACATTTTTGTAATCCATTCATCCATTGAAGGGCATCTGGGTTTGTTCCACAGTCTAGCTATTGTGAATTGTGCTGCTATGAACATCGATGTGGCAGTATCCCTGTAATACGCTCTTTTAATGTCTTCAGGGAATAAATAGTCCAAGAAGAGCAATAGCTAGATCAAGTGTGAGGAGTAAATATTTGTTCCCATGATGTAGTCTCCCTATTTACCTCTCTTATTGTTTCTCTTGCTGAGAAAAAAAAAATCAGTTTAAGTAAGTCCCATTTGTTTATTCTTGTTATTAACTCTTGTGCTATGGGTGTCCTCTTGAGGAATTTGGAGCCCGACCCCACTATATGTAGATCATAGCCAATTTTTTCTTCTATCAGACGCAGAGTCTCTGATTTGACATTAAGGTCCTTGATCCATTTTGAATTAACTTTTGTGCATGGTGAGAGGAGGGGGTTCAGTTTCATTTTCTTGCATACGGATTTCCCGTTTTCCCAACACCGTTTGTTGAAGATGCTATCCTTCCTCCATTGCACGCTTTTAGCCCCTTTATCAAATATAAGATAGTTGTAACTTTGTGGATTGGTCTCTGTGTCTTCTATTCTGTACCATTGGTCCACCCGCCAGTTTTGGTACCAGTACCATGCTGTCTTTGTTACTATTGCTCTGTAATATAGTTTGAAATCCGGTATCGCTATACCGCCTGATTCACACTTCCTGCTTTGAATTGCTTTTGCTATTCTGGGTCTTTTATTTTTAAATATGAATTTCATGATTGCCTTTTCTATTTCTACAAGCAATGCCTTTGGGATTTTAATTGGCATTGCATTAAACCTATATAGAACTTTTGGTAATATCACCATTTTGATGATGTTAGTTCTGCCTATTCATGAACAGGGTATATTTTTCCATCTTCTAAGATCTTCTTCTACTTCTCTCTTTAGGGTTCTGTAGTTTTCATTGTATAAAAATTTCACCTCTTTTGTTACGTTAATTTCCAAGTATTATTTTTTTTTTGAGGATATTGTGAATGGAGTGTTTTTCCTCATTTCCATTTTAGAAGTTTTGTCGCTGATATACAGGAATGCATTTGATTTATGCGTGTTGATTTTATATCCTGCTACTTTGCTGAATTCATTTATTAGTTCTAGTAGTTTTTTTGTAGACCCTTTTGGGTCTTCTAGGTATACAATCATGTCATCCGCAAATAGTGAAAATTTAAGTTCTTCTTTTCCAAATTTTATGCCTTTTATTTCTTTCGTCTGTCTAATTGCTCTGGCCAGTGTTTCCAGAACTATATTTAATAGAAGTGGTGAGAGAGGACATCCCTGTCTTGTTACAGATTTTAGAGGGAATGCCTTCAATTTTTCTCCATTCAGAATGATGCTAGCCTGAGGCTTAGTTAGCATAGATAGCTTTTACAATGTCAAGGTAATTTCCTGTTGTCACTAGTTTTTCTAAAGTTTGAAACATAAAGGGATGCTGTACTTTGTTGAATGCTTTTTCTGTGTCTATTGAGATGATCATATGGCTCTTATCTTTAAGTCTATTGATGTGGTGAATAACATTTATTGATGTCCATATATTGAACCATCCTTGCATCCCAGGGATAAATCATACTTGATCATGGTGCACAATTTTTTTGATGTGCCTTTGTATCCGATTCGCTAGAATTTTACTGAGGATTTTATCATCTAGTTTCATCAGAGTTATTGGTCTGAAGTTTTCTTTCGTTGAGGTGTCTTTGTCTGGTTTCGGAATCAGGGTGATATTGGCCTTATAGAATGAATATGGAAGAGCTCCCTCTTTTTCGATTTCCTGAAATAACTTGAAAAATATCGGTATTAATTCTTCTTTAAAGGTTTTGTAAAAGTCTGCTGTATACCCATCTGGTCCTGGGCTTTTCTTGGTTGGTAGTCTTTTGATTGCTTCTTCAATTTCATCCACTAATATTGGTCTGTTCAAATTGTGTGTATCCACCTGACTCAATCTGGGCAAATCATATGTCTTAAGAAATTTATTGATGTCTTCACTATCTTCTATTTCATTGGAATTTAGGTTTCAAAAATAATTTCTAATTGTCTTCTGTATTTCTGTAGCATCTGTTGTGATATTGCCTTTTTCATCCCGTATGTGAGTAATCTGATTTCTTTCTCTTCTTCTCTTCGTTAGCATCGCTAAGGGTCTGTCAATCTTGTTTATTTATTCGAAGGACTAACTTTTAGTTTTGTTAATTTTTTCAATAGTTTCTTTTGTTTCAATTTCATTGATTTTTGCTCTGATTTTAATTATTTCTTGCCTTCTGCTGCATTTGCTGTTGTTTTGTTCTTCCTTTTCTAGGGCTTTGAGATAAAGTGTGAGCTAATTTATTTGTTGGTTTTTCTTTTTTTTTGAGGAATGACATCCAGGCGATGAATTTCCCTCTTAAAACTGCTTTTATTGTGTCCCATAGATTCTGTTAAGTTGTGTCTGTATTTTCATTTATCTCTAAGAGTTTTTTGATTTCCTCCTTGATGTCAGAAGAACTTTATGTCTGCAACCCCTTAATCATTCAGTAACATATTGTTCATTTTCCATGTGATATAGGATTTTTCCTTCTTTATTTTATCATTGATTTCCAGTTTCATTCCATTATGATCAGATAAAATGCATGGTATTCTCTCCACCCCTTTATCTTTACTGAGGGTTGCCCTATGTTATAAAATATGGTCTATTTTTTAGAAGTATCCATGTGCTGCTGAGAAAAAAGTATATCCACTTGATGATGGTTGATATATTCTATATATGTCAGTTAAGTCTAGGTTATTGATTGTGATATTGAGATCTATAGTTTCTTTATTTAACTTTTGTTTGGAGGATCTGTCCAATGGTGAGAGAGGTGTGTTTAAGTCACCCATGATTATTGTGTTGTGGTCTATTTGATTCTTGAACTTGAGGAGAATTTGTTTTATGAATGGTGCAGCACCATTATTTGGTGCATAAATATTGATAATTGTTATATGTTGTTGATGAATGTTTCCTTTTAACAATATATAATGTCCTTCCTTATTTCTTTGGATTAAATATTCTTGAAGTCTATTTTATTCGATATGAGGATGGCCACCCCTGCTTGTTTGCGAGGACCGTGTGTGTGGTATATTTTTTCCCAACCTTTCACCTTCAGCATGTGTATGTCTTTTTCGGTCAGATGTGTCTCCTGGAGGCAGCATATTGTTGGATTTGTTTTTTTAATCCAAGTTACCATCCTATGTTGCTTTATTGGAGAGTTTAAGCCATTAAGGTTTAGAGTTTCTACTGATGTTTGGTTTGTACTGCAAGCCATGTTTGAATATTTATCTTTTTTAAAAATTTAGATTGTTTCTGCATGATTAGCTTTCCCTCCGCACTCTGTCATTTCCAAGGCACATCCCACTGATGGCTTTGGTTGTTGTTTTTTATTTCTTCCTTGTGTAGTGTTTTGCTCAAGAGGCTTTACAATGCTGGTTTTCTGACAGCAAATTCTTTTAGCTTTTGTTTATCATGAAAGATTTTTATTTTGTTGTGTACCTGAAGCTTAATTTTGCTGGATACAGAATTCTTGGTTGGCATCAATTGTCTTTCAGTGTTTGAAATACGTTGTTCCAGAATCTTCTCGCTTTCATCGTCTGTGATGAAATATCTCCTGTTAACCTTATTGGTTTACCTCTGAATGTAATTTGCCTCCTTTCTCTTGTAGCTTTTAGTATTTTCTCTTTGTACTGTATGTTGAATATCTTCATAAAAATGTGTCTTGGCATTGGTCTACTGTGATTTTGTGTGCTCGGTGTCCTCTATGCATCTACAATTTGTATATCTGTTTCCTTTTTTATTTCTGGCAAGTTTTCTGTAATTATTTCATTCAGCAGGTTACTCATTCCCTTGGATTGAATCTCTGAACCTTCTTCTATCCCGATGACTCGTAAGTTTGTTTGTTTTTTTTTTATATTATCCCATATCTCTTGGATGTTTTTCTCGTGATTTTTTATCAGCCTTTCTGAGTTGGCTAGACTCTTTTCAAGATGATATATTTTGTCTTCATTATCTGACGTTCTGGCTTCTACTTGCTCCACTCTGTTAATGATACTGTCAGTTGAGTTTTTAATTTGGTTTATCATTTTCTTCATTTCTAGAATTATTGTTTGATTTCATTTTATAATCTCTATTTCCTGATAAAGATGCTTATCTTTTTTTTATCTGTTTATGTAATTCATTTTCAATGTGTTCTTTCACTGTTTGGATTTACTGTCTCGTATCATCTTTAAGGTTCCATTCTATCTGTCTAAGGTATTTCTAGAGTTCTTTATATGACAATTTTTCTGATGACTCTAGGTTCTTCTGAATATTTAGGCTGTTCTTCATTGTTTGTACTCCTTGTCTTTCTTGCTTGTTTATGCGTCTCTTGTTACTTCTTGTTTTGTTTGACTGCGGAGTTACTGTTTACTCTTATAAATTTATTTGATGCTTGGGAGGAAAGATATTAGAAGGAAAAGAAAGAAGTCACTAAAGAGAATGAGAGTAGGCAGGTAGAATTCAAGGAATGGGTAATAAGAAAATTGAAAAGAAATGAAAAGACAAAAGAAAAAAACAGAAAATAAAGAAAGAAATAATTTAAAAAAATAATAATAATGATAAAAAAATGAAAATTAAAATTTAAAAATAATAATAACCCTAGTACTGAAAACTAACATCAGTGAATGGTGCATACATATCCTAATATTTATACAGTTACTGACCCAGTTTAACATCAATGCAAGTAGATTCCTATGGGACATTATTTGTATTTCGAAGTTCATTTTTATTCAACACTGGTACATTACTATTTCTTCAGTTTATGGACACATTAGGATATATATTTCATGCACACGTTCGCGAATTTATAGGAATTTGTTTCACTTTCAATCAGTTACTGCTTCAGGACACATGTATTCTTCCATGTCTCCTGACTGGTCTTTTCATGAGACTTCTTTCCAAACACATTATTTTCGATTTCCATAATCACTTTTGAAGCAAAACTCACATCCCCTTCATGATAAATTATAACTCTGATATTACCATTAGCTGTACAACTGGTTGGAATGAATGATTGTATACCAATATAAGATTTCTTATATACTTTCAGATATCAATTCATTCCATAATTTAAAGTAAAACCAGTTATATTTTTATTCACAGTATGGTCTATTCATTCATTGTTTCTATATTCATAGACACAGTGTACACCTCTTTGTACCCCCAATACTAATTTATACGTCTTCAAAATATTGCTCCCAGAAACAGTGGAAGGAATACTCATTTCACCTGATCTACATATACATTTAATCACAGAAATATTCTGGACACAAAATGCAAAGGTCACACTTACGATTGTACCAAAGCCTAAATGAAAAGTAAACATGGATTACTAAAAACATCCATGTCCAGGTCAATGTCAATCCTATTGGTGACTACATATTTGTTTCTTCTTAAGATTATATATTCAAACTCAACCCTATTGAAAATGTCTAATTCTATCCCTCACTTCATACATTGCCTGATTTCGTAATGTCTCTATTGCTATCATTGTTTTTACATATTTTCCCAGTTCATCATTGTGACTGACTCTTCACATGTGCTGATATTTACATTCACACTCTAATCGATAACTTATTGCTGAAGAACTTTTGTTCCAAATCCAATACTCACTCTTCTTCCTAAACCTACTGACTATCTTCCTAATCCTACTGACTTTATCTTTTTGAGTGGATGTTCCCTTCTACATTCAATCATCCAAGGTACAAGGTCTTATGCCATTGTGTATTGATTTATCTTTGAAACCTGTGCAGAATGTAATTCAACGTTAACTATACCAATCAAGGGCCCAATGATATTCTGGGCTTCAAATATTACTTAGATTTCTTTTTTCATACATATATTTCACCTCTATATTCTTATAAATTTCGCAAGTTCCCAATTACATTAATCATCCAGCAGAATGATTCCTAACCCAAATTGAACATGTTATTAACCCTAACCATACACTGTTCCTTCAATCTAAGTTTACAGAAGAGCAGGGACAGTGTTGGTCTTACAATACAGGATTGTAGTAGATCTTCCATCTGCTGAGAACCTCAAAGCTCCATGCAGAAATGATCCCTGGAGAAGATGTAGACAGCTATGAAAGACCGGAAAAAGCAAAAGTCATCTTACAAGGCAAACAACCTGGTCAGGAGGAAGGGTTGTGTCAGAGTCAACCTATCTTTTCTTAATGTAGAGAAGATGTACCAAACCAGGCCTGTGTTGGTAGCTGTTCCTGGGTGCCTATGGTTGATATACCATTCTAACTTGTGAATGTGTCACAGGAAGTAGGGGCAGCCTCCATCTCATGGGACCAATGGAAGCAACTGATAGGACAAAGTGGTTGCAAAGGCAGTGATCTCATTCATTCCTGAAGTAAGTAACCTCACCTCACTTCTTTGGTGATGAAACTCTCTGAACTTGCGATCCAGGAAGCCACGCACCCAGAGCCAGTCCCAGTCCCAGTCCCAGTGGTCTCACTTTTTTGGATTTACCAAGGACAGAGTCAGTCTTTCTTGGTACCTACTAATGTGAGGAGGCCAATTGCCAGGAAAGTTCAGAAGAGGGGCTTTTTCTGAGAAAGCAGGTAGTGGCTCACTCCTGGCTCCTGACAACTTCACAGAGTTGGCCAAGGAGACCAGATGTGAGACAGGACAGGACATTTCAGGGGATCATAGTATGGCCCATAATTCTGAGGGTACTCCAGATAGTCACAGACCTATTTGGGGGAAGGAGGTGTCATTCTGGGTGTGGGTGTGGGTTTGTGGTTTTGTCTCATGTTCTGAGATTCAGTAGGAAAATGTATCACACTGTGTCCGTGGTTGTAGACATTAGAAAAGAGAATGCATCAAAGGATGTGTCCAGTCTAGTAGAAAGTTTCCCAGCATTCATCCTGCCCAATTTATGAATGCACAGCAGCTTGCATTATCAATGGGCTGCGGCAGACTAGCTCGGCACAAAATCATGAGCCACTCACAGCCTTGTAGATTCAAACAGAAATTCTTTATTCCCAAACTCACACCGGCACCCTACAAATACGTTCTGGGGCCAAATCATGTTCTGAATCCCAAAACTTCTGTGAATCCCACGAGAACTCAAGAGGAACTCAAGGAGCGGGCATCCCTGAGGCATCAGGATAAGCCCTATTCCCAGCAGGGTACACCTTAAACCTGGAACCGCCCTAAACCCAAGGAGCGGGATTCTCCCTATTCCCAGCAGGATCCACCCTAAACCTGGATCCACCCTGGTCCTTGAGCAAGGTCACCTTACACGCAATGACACTGCAAATGACCTGGCGCATGCCATGCATCATTCTTACTTAGCAATGGCCCTCAGCATCTCCCCCCTTCTGATTAATAAACAACAAGCAATGTGGCTTAAGGACCGTGACTGATAGGTTGTCCAATTCAACATATGGTTCTTACCCATCACTGGAAAAACTGACATCTAGGCGTCAGCCTTCTGTCTTAGGTTGATACCACTGCAATTGGATCATACCCTTCACTGACTACCGATCCAACATACAGCCATACTTGTGGATAGGCCTATGCACCTGTGGGGGGGGGTGAGGTTCTTGGTGTAGAACAGAGATGCCAGTAATTTCGAACCTGCTGAGTAGTGCATCTAGAGTTGTTGTGGGCAGGTGTGTGACAAAACATCTGTGGTAGGGCCATGTGGATATGCCATTGGCTTCCAAATAGCTTGTGATTGACCTGGTGCAGCCAGCAGACCCTTGTATGTAGAGGAATCTTGTTATATAGAGAGGTTTTAGGGCAATGTTCAGAATCAGGTTGCTATGAAAAAGGGAGCAATGGGGCAAGCTATGAGGGATAGAAGCCTGGTTGGTGCATTTTCCTGCAGAACCTGACCCACCACAATTGACAGAACTCCCTCCAGCTCTGTGTCCCAGTTGAACTCCTTTTATTTCGTGAAGCAAATACCAAACTCCAAGTGCAGCAGCAAGAAACACCAGGAAAAGTGGAGGATGACCAAATGGCTTCACAGTCCACACGGGGAGACACTTAGCCCACAGTGGCCACAGTTTACCTAAAAAGAGGTAATTCAGCACTGCTGCCTCATGTTCATTGGAAAATATGAAACCATATTCTCCACGTCACATAGATGCAGACCCAGCTTTGATGGTCTCACTACAAAGAAAGCTAAAACTTCTGACAACAACATATATTTCAAGTGCCCAACCTCAGAGGCAATTTCTCAAAAAGTTTTTAGTCGAGAAGAGATCCGTGTTTGTGGAGTGTTTACCCTGTCGTTTGCTTTTGGAAACTCCTCAACCATTTCCAAGTTTGTGAACTCGTGAGCATTTTCCATTCCAGATATGTATTCACAAATTTTCTAACTCTTTTCCTCTAATTGTGTCTTAACCAAAACAGAATAGAAATACAAGCGCTTTAAAGGAGGCATGGTGTATATTTGGACTTGCCTTTTGCATGATAAACTTTAGGTGTTATACATCTAGTCAATTTTTAATTAAATAGTTCTCAATGTGTTTTCAAAATAAAAAAAAAATGTGTATTTCTGTCTCCCTTTCTCTGAAGCCTATTCAACACATGTATTTTTATATGTACATATAGAATGCTACCTGGTATCACACGTACATTTTTGTGAGGTGGTTTACTTGGCAAATACAAATTGAGAGAAAAGATCACTCATCCTAAACTCTGTTGGAACTGAATATTCAATCTATGGGTGAGCTTCCTAGTGGAGCAAAATTATACATAAATCTATGTTCTGTAAAATATATATTTTTGGATAGGTGGATGATATATATTTCATGATGAATTTCCATTGGCATATATATTGCTACATTTTAATGTCTGTGTGGATGTTCTGTGTGTGTGTGTGTGTGTGTGTGTGTGTGTGTATAGTCTGCAGATTTTTCAAAATATGAAAAATATGTGTCTTATATACAGTCCCAAAATTCATTTATGTTCATGTATGTGGATTTATAATCAAATTTTCACAAGATTATTCTCAGAAATATTCATCCACCTGAAATACTTATTTGTTTCCTAGTACTGAGAAATAACTTCAGTGATTGGTGCATTCAAATCTTAATATTTCTACAGTAACTGACCTAGTTTAACATCAATGCAATTAGATTCCTATGGGACATGATGTGTATTTTGAGGCTCATTTTTATTCGACACTGGTACATTACTATTTCTTCAGTTTATCCACATCATAGGATATATACATCATCCACAAGTTCATAAATTTATAGGCATTTGTTTCACTTTCAATCAAATCCTGCTTCAGAACACATGTATTCCTCCAGGTTTCTTGACTGGTCTTTTCATGAAACTTCTTTCCAAACACATTATTTTGGATTTCCATAATCACTTTTGAAGCAAAACTCACACACACTTCATGATAAACGATAAACATAATAATAACATTAGATGTATAACTGGTTGAAATGAATGACAGTATATCAAAACATGATTTCTTATATATTTTCAAATATCAATTTAATCGATAATTTAAAGTGGAACCAGTTATATAATTTATTCCCAGTATGGTCTATTCATGCATTATCTCTATATTCATAGACACAAGGTACAGCTCTTTGTACCCCCAATAATAATTCATACGACTTCAAAATATTGCTCCCAGAAATAATGGAAGAAATACTCATGTCACCTGATCTACATATACATTTTATCAAAGTAAAATTCTGGACAAAAAAATGCAATGGTCACACTTATGATTCTACCGAAGCCTAAATGGAAAGTAAACATGGATTACTAAAAATATCCACGTCCAGGTTGCCTAATGCTCTCAAAAGTCAATCCTATTTGTGACTATATATTTGTTTCTTCTTAAAATTATATATTCAACCTCAACCCTGTTGAAAATGTCTAATCCTACCATTCACTTTATAGTTTGCCTGATTCCCTAATGTCTCTATGGATATCTGTTTTCCTACATATTTTCCCCAGTTTATCATTGTGACTGCCCCTTCACAAGTGCTGACATTGACATTCACTCTCTAACCGAGATCCTATTGCTAAAGAACTTTCGGTCCAAATCCTGTACTCTCTCTTCTTCTGAAACCTACAGACTGTCTTCCTAATCCAAACGACTATCCCTTTTTGACTGGATGTTCTCTTAGACATTCAATCATCCAATGTACACGGACCTATGCCATTGTATATCGATTCATCTGAGAAATCTGTGCAGAACATAATTCAAAGCTAAGTATCCCAATCAAGGGCCCAATGCCCTTCTGGGCTTCAAATCTTACCTAGATTTCTGTTTTCATACTTATATTTCACCTATATGTTCATATAAATATCATAGGTGCTCAATACCATTATTCATCCCACAGAATGATTCCTAACCCAAATCAAACATGTTATTAACCCTAACCATACACAGTTCCCTCAATCTAACTTAACAGAAGAGCTGGAACAGAGTTGGTCTTACAATACAGGAATGTAGGGGTTCTTCCACCTACTGAGAACCTCAAAGGTCCATGCAGAAATTATCCCTGGAAAACATGTAGACAAGCATGAAGGACCTGAGAGAGCAATAGTCATCTTCCATGGCAAACAACCTGGTCAGGATGATGGGTTGTGTCTGAATCAGCCTCTCTCTTCTTACTGTAGAGATGATGGACCAATCCAGGACTGTGTGGAGAACTGTTCCCAGGTGCCTATGGTTGATATACCATTCTAACTTGTGAAAATGTCACAGGAATTGGGGCAGCCTCCATCTCATGGGACACTTGGAAGCAACTGTTAGGACAAAGTGGTTCCCAAGGCAGTGACCTCATTCAGTTCCTGGAAGAAGTGACCTCACCTCACTTTCTTGGTGATGGAACTCTCTGAATGTTGGATCCAGGAAGCCAGGCACCCAGAGCCAGTCCCAGTCCCAGTCCCAGTGGTCTCACTTGTTTGGATTTACCAAGGACAGAGTCAGTCTTTCTTGGTACCTACTGAAGTGAGGATGGCCAAATACCAGGAAAGCTCTGAAGAGGGGTGTTTCCTGAGGAAGCAGATAGTGTTAACCACTTGCTCCTGACTACTTCAAAGAGTTGGCAAAGACACCAGATCTGAGACAGGACAGGACATTTCGGGGGAACATAGTATGGCTGACCAGCCAGAGAAAACACTGGATAATCAAAGACCTACTTGGGGGAAGGAGGTGCTTTGTGGGTGTGGGTGTGAGTTTGTGGTTTTGTCTCATGTTCTGAGAATAAGTAGGAAATGTGGTTTGTTTGATTTGGAGAGGACTGTTTCTATTAAGTCGTTTCACAATGCAATATTTCTGTGTCTGTGTATCCCACTGTGTCCGTGGTTGTAGACATTAAAAAAGAGAATGCATCAATGGATGTGTCCTGTCTAGTAGAAAACTTTCCAACATTCATCCTGCCCAATTTATGAATGGACTGTGGCTTGCCTTATGGATGGCAACACCTACTAACTTCCTAAGTTCCTGTTTTCTTTCTGAATTTTGGCCACGCTCCAGAATAGGCTCATGGTTTTGTGTCCAACATATGTACCACCTCCAAGCTCTGTGACATCGTCATGTACTGGATAGCTGACGGCAATGGCTAGCATCTCAGAAAACTCAGATATCAGTGTGACCAGGAAAGTCTCAGTGGAGAAACCCTGCTTTGGGCCTTTTGATTACCTAATGTTCTGTTGCCCTGAAAGTCAGGAAGGTCATTGACTCAGGCCACCTTTTTGTGAAGCCTGAAGAAATCAGTTTTCAAATGGAAATAAATGGACATCACCTGATGCTCTTTGCTTAATTGCTTTGGAAAAGGATGTGTCTGAATCCGCCTCTTGGCCCTGTGTGAGGCTGTGGCTTAGATTCTCAGCACCTAATGCATATAGAAAAAGATCCCATGTGTGCATCCAAAACCAAAATGGCCAAAATAGCAGTCATTGTGGATGAAGTCTCACGTATTCTTCTATAAGGTTCCTGACCTCCATCAGTGAGAATAGAGATCCTTTGGGTAAAATGTGTTTTTCAAAGCCCTGAAGAGGCTAGCACATAGGTGCTTGGGTTTTCTCATGACTCCAATTCACACAAAGAATCTATACCCAAAAGTCAGTAAGCCTCAAATTGGAGAATCAGAGCAGTATTAAGGGCAGGCATATTTGATCACTCCTGGTTCACAGGAAGGGTGTCCAGGCCACCCTGACGTTAGGCACATGAGGTGCAAGGGAGCTTATTTTGGACACTGTCTTGGGCTGCGCCCCTCATGGAAACCTCCAGCCAGAGGTTATGATGAGTGTCTATATGGAAAAAGATGACTGCCACGTGGGAGTTTTTTTGGTTTTAATTGTGGTCATGTGTGTGGTGATTTTAAGAGATAACTGGGTCCACCTGGGCTTGAACTCTGGTGTGATTCCCCTTAGAGACTGAGTTCTGGAACTGACCTCAGAGATGCATTGCAATGAATTGTGTTGGGATTTTAGAAGGCCACACATGAGAGTCGCCCTTGTAAAATGAGATCTATGCCCAGGTTGGCTAACCACAGATCACTGGGAATCTCAGCCTGGATAACACATAATTTTATGCTGAAACACTTGGCAGCCATAGTTGAGAATCAAAACAAACATGGACCTAACATTGCAGACTCAATGGGCCTGATTTCATGTGTTCTTTTGGCCACTGTTTCGGAAGCCTTGCCTGTGAGAATTCTCCAGAGCTTTCATTGAAATGAGCTTCCTCAGCATTTAATGGTTCCTGAATGAATTGTAACCCACAGTGCCTCCAACTTCATCCTGAAAAGTGGCTAGATAATTACCATAAAATTTTTGAAATTCCCATGACCAAGTGGCACTGGAGAACCTTTGGATGTCTTGTTGCTGATCATGAGTATACCAGATAGTGCCTTGATTGTCTCGGTTTCATGAAAATGGTGTAGAACAGAGATGCCCGTAAATTGGAGCCTGCTGAAAAGTGGGCCTAGAGCAGTAGTAGGAAGGTGTGTGGTAAAAAATCTGTGGTGGGTCCATGTGGATCTGCCATTGGCTTCCAAAATGCTTGTGACTGACATGGTGCATCCGGCATACCCTTATATGTAAATGTATCTTGTTATATGGAGAGGTTTCAGGGAAATATTCAGAATCAGGTTGCTATGGTCAAGGGGGCAAGCTATGTGGGATAGAAGCCTGGTTGGTGCATTATCTTGCCGACTCTTACACACCACACATGACAGAACTCCCTCTAGCTCTGTGTCCCAGATGAACTCCTTGTATTTTATGAAGCAAACACCAAACTCCCAGTGCAGCAGCAAAAAACACCACGAAAAGTGGAGGATGACCAAATGGCTACACAGTGCACATGGGGAAACATTTAGCCCTCAGTGGCCAGAAGATCTCCATGTTTGTGGAGGGTTTACCTTGTCCCGTTCTTTTGGAAACTCCTCTACCAACTCCAAGTTTGTGAACTCCTGAGCAGATTCCATTCCAGATTTGTATTCACAGAATTTGTAACTCTTCTCCTCCAATTACGTCTTACTTGGGGCGAAGATACTGTCATGGCATTGTTCTGGATGACAGTGGGAAGATTTTTGTGTAGCACGTATTTGCATACACATAGGATTCATTTTCCAATTTTCCATTTGGAATACTGAATCCCTGAACTAACCCATACCCTACGAGACTCTGACTACTAATTCTAATATGATGGAGAAAACTGACCGAAACAGAATAGAAATACAAGCAGTTCAGAGGAGGCATGGTTTATACTTGGAGTTGCATATTGCATTATGTAGGGTAGGAGATATAAATCAAGTCAATTTTTTGTTGAAATAATTCTCCATGTGCTTTTAAAGTTAACAAATAAGTGAATTCCTGTCTCCCTTTCTCTGTAGCCTATTCAGCACATGTATTGTTAATGCATATATAGAATCCTACCTGGTATCACATGTACATTCTTGTGAGGTGGATGACTTGGCAGATACAAATTTTGAGAAGAGATCACTTCTCCTAAACCATGTTGCAACTGAAAATTCAACCAATGGGTGATCTTCCTAGTAGAAAAACATTATACATTAATCCATATTAAGTAAAATGAATATTTTTGGATCTCTTGATGATATATATTTCATGATGAATTTCGATTGGCATATATATTGCTACAATTTAATGTCTGTGAGTGTGTGTGTATGTGTGTGTGTGTGTGTGTGTATATATATATATATATATATATATATATATATATATATATATACTCTCCAGATTTTTCTAAATAAGAAATATATGTGTCTTATTTACACTCCCTAAATTCATTCATTTTCATATATGTGAATATATAATCAACTTTTTACAATATTAGTCTCAGAAATAGTCATCCACCTGAAATATCTATTTGTTTTCTAGTACTGAAAACTATCTTCAGTGAAAGGTGCAAAGAAATCCTAATATTTCTATAGTAACTGACCTAACTTAACATGAATGCAAGTAGACACCTAGGAGACATGATATGTATTTTGACTTTCATTTTCATTCAAAACTGGTACATAAATATTTCTTCAGTTTATGCACATCATAGGATATATATTTCATCCACAAGTTCATAAATTTATAGGCATTTGTTCACTTTCAATCATTTCCTGCTTTAGAACACATGTATTTCTTCAGGTTTCTTGACTTGGCTTTTCATGAGACTTCTTTCCAAACGCATTATTTTCGATTTCCATAATCACGTTTGAAGCAAAACTCATACACTCTTATGATAAACCATAACCCTAATATTACCATTAGATATATAACTGGTTGGAATGAATGATCGTATATCAATATAACATTTTGTGTATATTTTAAGATATCAATTCAATCCATTATTTAAAGTTTGAACCAGTTATATTATTTATTCACAGTATGGTGTATTCAGACATTATCTCTATATACATAGACACAGGGTACACCTATTTGTACCCCAAAAATACTTTACATGTTTTCAAAATATTGATCCCAGAAATGGTGGAAGAAATACTCAATACCCCTGATCTACATATACATTTTATCACAGTAATATTCTGGACACAAAAAGCAAAGTTCACTCTTATGATTGTACCAATGCCTTAAAGGAAAGTGAGCATGGATTACTTAAAACATCCATGCACAGGTTGTCTAATGTGCTCAAATGTCAATCCTATTGGTGACTACAAAATTCTTTCTTCCTAAGATTATATATTCAACCTCAAGCCTGTTGAAAATGTCTAATCCTATCACTCACTTTATACATTGTTTGATTTCCTATACTCTCTATTGATATCTGCTTTCCTACATATTTTCCACAGTTCATAATTGTGACTGACTCTTCAAATGGGCTGACATTTACATTCACTCTCTATTTGAAACCCTATTGCTAATGAACTTTTGTTCAAAATCATATACTCACTTTTCTTTCTATACCTACCCAATATCTTCTTTATCCTACCGACTATCCCTTTTTGAATGGATGTTGTCTTCGACATTCAATCATCCAAGGTACAATGTCCTATGCCATTCAATATATATTTATCTGAGACATCTGTGCAGAATGTATTTCAAAGCTAAGTATCCCAATCAAGGGCCCAATGCCCTTTTGGGCTTCAAATATTACCTAGATTTCTGTTTTAATACTTATATTTCACCTGTATATTCTTGTAAATATCTCAGGTTCCCAATACCAGTTTTTATTCCGCAAAATTTTTTCTACCCCAAATTGAACATGTTATTATCCCTAACCATACACTGTTCCCTCAATCTAACTTTACAGTATAGCTGTGACAGAGTTGGTCACAGGAATTGTTGGTCACAGAGTTGGTCACAGAGTTGGTCCCTACAGGAATGTAGGGAATCTTCCACCTGCTGAGAACCTCAAAGGTCCATGCAGAATGATCCCTGGAGAAGATGTAGGCAGCTATGAAGGACCTGAGAGAGCAAAAGTCATCTTCCATGGCAAACATCCTGTACAGGATGAAGGGATGTGTCTAAACCAGCTTCTATCTTCTTAATGTAGAGAAGATGGACTAAACCAGGCCAGTTTGGAGAGCTCTGTTCGGGTGCCTATGGTTGATATACCATTCTAACTTGTGAAAGTGTCACAGGAATTAGGGGCAGCCTCCATCTCATAGGACACTTGGAAGCAACTGTTAGGACAAAGTGGTTGCCAAGGGAGTGACCTCATTCAGTTCCTGAAGAAAGTGAACTACCTCACTTCCTTGGTGATGGTACTCTCTGAACTTGGGATCCAGGAAGCCAGGCACCCAGTGCCAGTCCCAGTCCCAGTCGCAGTGGTCACACTTCTTTGGTTCTACCAAAGACAGAGTCAGTCTTTCTTGGTACCTACTGTGGTGAGTATTGGCAAATGCCAGGAGAGCTCTGAAGAGGGGCCTTTCCTTCAAAAGCAGGTAGTGGTTCATCACTGGCTTCTGACAACTTCACAGGGTGGCCTAGGAGACCAGATCTGAAACAAGACAGGCCATTTTGGGGGAACATAATAAGTCTCACCAGTCAGAGGACACTCTGGGTACTCACAGACCTGCTTTGGGGAAGGAGGTGCCTTTGTGGATGTGGGTGTTAGTTTGTGGTTTTGTCTCATGTTCTGAGAATAGGTAGGAAAGGCGGTTTGTTTGGTTTAAAATGGACTGTTTCTTGTAAGTCGTTTGACAAGGCGAGTATTTCTATGTCTAGTATCCCACTGTGTCCATGGTTGTATGCATTAAAAAATAAAATGCATCAATGGATGTATCCTCTCTAGAAGAAAGCTTCTCAGCATTCATCCTGCACAATTGATGAATGGACTGTGGCTTAGCTTATGAATGGGCAACACCTACTATCTTCCTAAGCTCCTGTTTTCTTCCTGAATTCTGGCCACTCTCCAGAATAGGCTCATGGTTTTGTGTCCAAGATATGTATCACCTCCATTCTCTGTGACATGCCCATGTACTTGATAGCTGAAGGGAATCGGAGCATCTCAGAAAACTCACATATCACTATCACTGTGACCAGGAAAGTCTCAGTGGAGAAACCCTGATTTGGGCCTTTTGCTTTCCTATTGTTCTGTTGCCCTAAATGTCAGGAAGGTCTTTTACTCAGGCCACCCCTTTGTGAAGCCTGAAAAAACAGTTTTCAATTGGAAATGAATGGGCATCTCTTATGGCTCTTTGCTTAATTGCTTGGAAAGGGATGTGTCTCAATCAGCCCATTGACCCTGTGTGAGTCTGTTGCTTAGATTCTCAGCACCTGATGGATCTACAGAAAGATCCCATGTGTAAATCCAAAACCAAAATGGCCAAAAGAAAAGTCAATGTGGATGAAGTCTCTTGCCTTCCTCTGTAAGGTCCTGACCTCTGTCAAGTTAGAATAGATATCTTTTGGGTCAAATATGTTCTTCCAAGCCCTGCAGAGGCTCGGACATAGGTGCTTGGATTTTCTCATGACTCCAATTCACACAAATAATCTATACCCGACAGTCAGTAAGCCTCAAAATGTAGAAGCAGAGCAGTATTATGGGCAGGCCTATTTGATCACTCTTGGTCTCAGGAACGGTGTCCAGGCCACCCTGACTTTAAGCAAATGAGGCATAAGGGAGCTAATTTGGGACACTGTCTTGGGCTGTGCCCCTCATGGAAACCTCCAGCCAGAGGTTATTATGAGTGTCTATATGGCAGAAGATGAGGGTCATGTGGGATCTTTTTGGTTTCAATTGTGGTCATTTGTGTGGTGGTTGGAAAAGAGATGACTGGGTCCACCTGGGTTTGAACTCTGGTGTAATCCTCTTAGAGATTGAGTTTTGGAATTGACCTCTGAGAAAAATTGCCATGAATTGTGTTGGGATTTAACAAGGCCACTCCAGAGAGTCGCCCTTGGAAACTGAGATCTAGGCCCAGGGTTGCTTTCCACAGATCACTGGGAATCTCAGCCAGGATATCACATGATTTTATTCTGAAGGACTTGGCAGTAATTGTTGAGAGTCAAAACACACATGGACCTTACATTGTAGACCTCAATGGGCCTGCTTCGTGTGAACTTTTGGCCACTCTTTGAGAAGAATTGCCTGTGAGAGTTCTCCAGAACTTTCATTGAAATGAGCTTCCTCACTATTTAATAATTCCTAACTGAATTGAAACCCACAATGCCTCCAACTTGATCCTTGAAAATTGGCTAGATAAATACCATGAAATTATTGACATTCCCATTACTAGGTGGCACTGGAGATCTTTTTGATGTCCTGAATCTGATCATGAGTGTACCAGACAGTGCCTTGATTGACTTGGTTTCATGAAAATGGTGTAGAACAGAAATACCAGTAAGTTGGAGCTTACTGAATAGTGGGCCTAGAGAGGTGGTGTGCAGGTTTGTGATAAAACATCTGTGTTGTGGCCATGTGGATCTGACATTGGCTTGCAAATGGCTTGTGACTGACATGGTGCATCCAGCAGAAACTTATATGTCTGAAACCTCTCCATATAAAGGCATCTTTTTATGTGGAGATTTTCAAGGCAATGCTCGGAAGCAGTTTGCTATGGTCAAGGGGGAAATCTATGTGGGATAGAATCCTGGTTGTTACATTCTCCTGCAGACCCTGACCCACCACACGTGAAAGAACTCCCTCCAGCACTGGGTCCCAGTTGAACTCATTGTATTTCGTGAAGCAAATACCAAACTCCCAGTGCAAGAAACACTACGAAAAGTGGGGGATGACCAAATGGCTTCAAAGTCCACACAGGGAGACAAATATCCTTAAGTGGCCACAGTTTACCTACAAAGAGTGAATTCAGCACTGCTGCCTCATAACCTTTGGAAAATAAGAAACCATGTCCTCCAGGTCACATAGATGCAGACACAGCTTTGATGGTCTCAATAGAAAGGAACCTAAAGCTCCTGATAACAACATATAATTCAAGTGCCTAACCTCAGAGGCAGTTTCTTAAGAAGTCTTTAGGCCAGCAGAGCTCCATGTTTGTGGAGTGTTTACCTGTTAGACCAGGACGCAAGAAAAGACCACTGACTCCAATTAAAATCAAACTAAAGCAAGCTTATTATTTCCACTGGTCGGGCTGCGTCTCCCTCCCAAAATGGCGGGAAGAATACAGCAACCCCACTTTTCCTACAGCCCAGCTTTATAGCCCAGAAAGTTACACAAAACTGGTGTTACAGATAACAGATCTCTGACAAGCATCACACTAATGGTAGTTTCCATTTTTTTCTGCTGGCACCAACATCAGAATTTATGAGGACCATTAGAGCCTCAGAGAGGGTCGTTTTCTGGCCAGGGAAGGCCAATATTTATGAGGTGTCACTAACGTTTCAGAGAGGGCTGATATCTCGTCAGAGAGCAAGGAATGGGTGAGTTCAAGGCACTGTCAGGCATTCCAAGCAGGTTCAGAATTTGCAGTAATTTATAGTTAAGCCAAAACTATCTTTTCATGGCTTTGTGGCAAGATGGCTACCAATTTTAATAAAAGATCAGGTTGGGTCTATCATTCCCCCCTTTTCTAATGTGTGCCTTTCAAATCTTTGATAGGGTAGGGGAAGAGCACTGAGGAAATTTTAATCACTCAGGTAACCGTCTCCAAATTTTTAGAACTCACCCAAAACTGAATTCCTGATTGTACCTGACTTAATTATTTACTTATATTGATAGTCTATTTATTTTTGGCTTCATTGTTGTAAAAAGAGAGGCATCACACATTTTGGCTTCTTCTGAGCTGAGAGAGGGTGATGTGAGGGGGCACGGCGTGAGGCACATGAGTTGCTTTTTAGAATTCAGTTGAAGGACATGAGTTGCCTTTTAGAAGTCAGTTCGTTTTGAAGTATGGTTGGGGAAGAACAGGTTGTAAAGGCATCTGAGGATGGATTCTTCAATGACAGAAACAAAAACCATCACTACTGAATAAATGTTGCAGCAGCTGGAACATGTCACTGTATAGAAGTTCCCTCACCAGTCTTTAATATCCCCAATTATCAGGACTGTAAACTTAATATTTAACTTTCAGTGTTACAGTTGTCCTTCCCCATAAGTTACAGTTTAATAATTTAATGTCACTGATCTTGAATAATTCTTTTACTAGTATTATCTCTGTGTCTTATAGAGAAACTTTTAATTCTGTTACTTAGGGCTGGATAATCGTACTAGCAAACACCAAGCCTACCTGTGTAGGTTAGGAATATCTGTAGGCCTTAAACTAAAAACTTCTGCCTCTGGAAGCTCCTCTTGATAGTCTCTTTTTATGGTTATCAGGCATTCTTGTCTGAGAATCCTTCTTTGTAACCTCCAGTCTTACTTATTTTGGGAGGCTAACATAAAGTGTATACCTTAAAATATTATTATTATTATTATTATTATTATTATTATTATTATTATTATTATTTAAAATGCACAGGAATGGCTGTATTTTGGTGTTTACTGTCTTTGCTAAGTGTTTAAGATGAAGCAGTCAAACTGACTTTTGTTTCTATTTTTTGTTAACAGTCAGCTGAGCTTTTATGGGAGTCATTCCTGGGGAATCTTGAGAGCAGCTTCTCAGTTCTGCTAGTGTCATTTGCGCTAGGTGGGTCCAGGTCTTGCTTGACCATGTGGCTTCTCTCGGAAGCATCAGGGATGTCTCCCTTCTCTGATGACTCTCCTCTAAGTAACAAATGCACTGATTGGCTTTCTGTTCTCCAGTGGTCTCTTTTATCTCCCTGATCAGGCGGTTATGTGACTCAGAGATGCAAAGCTCTTTAGAGAAGTACCCTGTTCCCTGGATTTAGACTTACTCAGAGGGCAAGAGCCAAATATTGGTTTTCTTGGCCCTTTCATTTAACTTTAATTTTAAATCCTAATCTTAAACATCCAGCAAATAAATTTTAACAGCCTTACTTTAAGAATACTGAGCTTTAAAGTCTATAACTTTATAATTATTTATTTTTTTTATAAATTGGGATCTGTATTATTCTGTCTGTATTGTAGGTGATGACTTATTATCTTGAATAAACCCATGTTGTGTTCTTAAAGCAACACATTTGTACAAAAATAACAGGGAATCTTTAGATCACTTATAAGAAAATTTTAAATAAAAATAACAAAAGTAAATATACTTAGTTCATGTAATACCTACCCTGAATTTTTTGGTTGAGTTATACATTATATCCCCTGTTTGAGATCCTAGTAATCTTGACAGAAAAAAAAACAGCTTTTGAACATAACTTTAAATGAAATAAAATCTGACCTACTGCTTTTGTGGTTATTCTAACAAGTAGTAAGTTGGAACACAGAGCCTTATCTCTGGTAAGGCAGGGCTCTTTATAAATCTCAAGTGTTTTAGTTCTAAAGCTGAAATTTGTTTTTTTTAATATCATTTTACAAAGTTTACATAAATTGTTTGAGGTCACATGAACATTAGCTAACATCATATGATATCACATTTAAAATATGAATTAAAGAAAGGCTGAATGTTCTTAACACTTACATAGATTAGGCTCTCATTAAATTAAAAAAAATATTTAAATTGTTCCCAATGTAAAAAGTAACATAAAACTTTACATATCTTATTGATAACAGGTAAATGAATGCCCAATATATATTTTTACCATACAACTTCAGAATAGCAGCTTGATATAATGCTCTTTTAAGTTTCTGTCTTACAGACTTGTATACCTGGAAGATATAAGAACATTAATAGCATCAAAATTACATGGATTTTTCTACATTAACCCAGTTAAGCTTTTAAAGAAATGTCAGTACAGTGCTCTAAAACAACAGTTCTTATTTAATCATTTGTTTAATTTTTATGGTTGCTTGCTCTAGAAAAAATAAAACTTAATGAACACAATGTTATGGGTAAACTTATGTTTTAAGAAATTTTTGTCTCTTTAACACGTGACTGATTTTTACAATCTTATACATACTTTAGTACAAACTTATACAGACCTTAGTAAATCAATCAGTTATCTAACAAACGTACTCATGAATGAGTAAACCCATATCATATTTACTTTACTTATTTATCAAAATGTTAGACAAATGTATTGAATAGTGTAAACCATTTTTTTGTTGAAGGAAACGTCCTAGAACCAAGTCATATTAGACATTTTATAGACATAAATATTTTATTAGTTTTTTGAACACCTAGAAAAACTCTTAAGCTTAAATTTAAAGACATTTATTTTTATCTGTTTTTCCAATTTCAATTTAATCAATTAAATCACGTGAATTAAAGATCTTTGGATCCACTTTTTAAAATTTGTTTTTATGAGCGCTCCTTTTATATGTTACTTTGTGTATCACATGTATGATATACGGACATATGTATATATAGACATACAACACATAACAAAAGTGTGCACACATAATAATAGTAAAGGCCTTGTAGCTTTTTGCAGGTGAAATCTCCATTGCAATGTTTCAAAAACTCCACAGTTGGTCAAAGATAGATCTGATCAGAAAAACATTAACCTAGGTCTGCGGGATCAAAATCATGAGCTCAAAAAAAAAAAAAAAAAAAAAAAAACCCAGAATCTAAGAAAAAAAAGTAAGAGTCCTAGAAAAAATGGCTGGCCAGTAATTTGTAAATACCATATAATTTACATTTTTTCTTCCTTAGACCCCAGATCAGTCTGCTACTGAGCTTCCAGGCTTCTTTCATTTGCATTTCAATCTAAGTCCTGGCTGAGGTCTGGAAGGAGCAGGAAAAAACTGCTATTCTGAGCAGACACCTCAGGCCTAAGTGATTTTAACCATAATTTTCAGGTTAGGATGTTGAAAATTATGATACAAGTTTAAGATACAACTCACAAAATTTTATATCTTTACATCAACAGATTTTTTTGTCAACAGATACCATACTATGATTTACTATCCTTGTCCAAATTAATGCACTGGTACAGACAGTGATATTTTCTCAGGCTACCCAATTCAAAATTGGTGAAAAAAAGCCTGAATGATTGGGAAGTTACTTGCCAACTTGGAAGTAGAGTTCTTTAGTTTTCCATCCTAAGTATTTAAGTTCTCTGGAATGAATTATCTGAAATCATAAACTAAACAATTACCTAAACCCGACTTTTAACTGCAAGATTGTGCAATGCTTCAAAAACCCATTCAGATACCAGATTGTTACAATAGAACATCATCATTTAGACACACATTCAGCTAAGATCATTCCCAAGAAACAATTTATAGTATCAACACATTATTGCACATATCTTAAAGGGCCAGAAAAAAAGACACAAGATAGACAGAAAGGAGCTCCAGACTATGGCTGACAGAAGCTTTTAAACAGAGCAGATAAGAAAAAATCTCCTACACCAGTGGCAATATAGATGTCCCCACAAGGGAACCAGATGTTTTCACAGAGGGGCAACCTGAAATGTAAAATCAAAGGTCTCCATGGTGACTTTACTGCATATAGTGTCCCCTTTTTCTTTTTCTCTTTTTTAAGAAGACAGAGGTGGCATAATCCTTACAGTGCAGGTAAGGAAGGAGGGAATTCCCTGAAGCAACAGGGCTTCGGCAGCTGCTGCGAATCCCTCAGTCCCTCCTTTTACTTACAGGATTAGCTTCTCTGGTTCGGTTCCACCCCAAGCAGGATCCATCTCCTAACATTTCAGTAGTCAGGTCTCAAAAAGTTCCAGGGCGGAGGGGGAGGTGGTGTATCAAAATTTGTAACTTAAAGTTCGGTTTCTTACCTTGAAGCCAATTAATGCCAATTTAATGATGAGGAGTGTTTGGAGAAAAAAAAATGGAGGTTTATTGCTTTGCTAACAAAGGAGAAACACAGGGGACTCTTCCCAAAGTTTGTGACGCTCCTGATCTGCAGGGACAAGGGGTTTTAAAATAGTTTCACTTGTTAACCTGGGAGATACTCAGTTCTTAGATCCCCAGCAGGCATAGCCCTCTGCAGTGGGTGTGCTCCAGTCAGCCAGCTAGGGGCTTCTCTCATCCTGCTTAACCAAGGGGGGTAAAGTTCATGGCAGTTCCTTTAAGCACAGTCCAAACGGGTGTCAGGCTTACTTGCTTTATTACCCATTTCCACATCCAATATCCTTAAGTTTTTACCACAGAAATCACACAACAAAACGCACAAAAACGAACAAACAAAAAAACATATAGAACACAGAACAACACAAAACAGAAAAACAAAACAAAACAAAAAAAACAGAAACCCTGCGCCGAAACAGAAAATCTGAGGAGCAATGCAATGTCTTGGTAAAGCTCAGGGGTACAAGTACGTGTGTGCCCGTTGGCACCTCTCTATCTTTCCAGAGCAATTCCCTACAGAACAGAACAGAGGAAAGAACGATTCTCCATACTGTCCTGGACAGAAGTATATGTGAGCCTCCCGAGGCCACCTCTCTGTCATCAGAATACTTCTCCCTTAACTGAATAGTACATGTTATAAAGGCGCCACTTACATATGGAGACGTCTTCCACCAGGTGCTTCCTAACAGTTTTAGTTCGGTGGTTCACTGCAGTGCTCCCTGGACCAAAGGCTCACTCCAAGGCATTGGAACTTGGCTCTCCAGCCTGGAGCCCTGGAGGGAAGGCCAGCTTCAGAATTTCCATGCAGTCTGGTCTTGTGATATGCTCGGGCAGGGTCATCTCGCTGGGGAACAACAAAAATGTTAGACCAACACAAGACCACACACTCCAATTAAAATCAAATTAATGCAAGCTAATTATTTCAACCAGCCGGGCTGTCTACCTTCCAAAACAGCGGGAACAAGACAGCAACCCCACCTTTTTTAGAGCCCAGCTTTATATTCCAGGAAGTTACACACAAGGGGTTTTACAGATAACAGAACTTTGACAAGCGTCACACTAATGGTTGTTTACTTTTTTTTTTCTGGCCCCAACATCAGAAATTATGAGGATCATTAGAGCCTCAGAGAGGGTCGTTGTCTGGCCAGAGAAGTGCAATATTTATGAGGTGTCACTAAAGTTTCAGAGAAGGCTGCTTTCTGGTCACAGAGCCAGGCATGGGTGAGTTCAAGGCACAGGCAGGCATTCCAAGCAGGTTCAAAATTTACAGTAATTTATAGTGAAGCCAAAATTATCTTTTCATGGCTTTGTGGCAAGATGGCTCCCAAATTTAATAAAAGATAAGGTTGGATCTATCAACCCTGTCCCTTACTTTTGGAAACCCCATTACCATCTACAAGGTGGTGAACTCCTGAGAATTTTCCATTCCAGATATGTATTCACTGATTTTCTAACTCTTCTCCTCTAATTGTGTCTTATTAGAGTGATGGTAATGTCAAGACATTGTTCTAGATGAGAGTGGGAAGATTTTTGTGTACCACATATTTGCATACACATTGGATTCATTATCTAATTTTCCATTCGAAATACTGAATCCCTGACACTAACCCATACCCTACTAGACTCTGAATACTAACCTAATATGATGGAGAAAAATAACCTAAACAGAATAGAAATACAAGCAGTTCAGAGGAGGCATGGTGTATAGTTGGATTTGCCTTTTGCATAATAAAGGAATGGTGTTATAAATCTAATCAATTTTTAATTGAAATAGTTCTCCATGTGTTTTTATATTTAACAAGTATGTGAATTCCTGTCTCCCTTTCTCTGTAGACTATTCAGCACATGTATTTCTATATGCACATATAGAATCCTACATGGTATCACACGTATAGTTTTGTGATTTGGCTGATTTGGCACATACAAATTGTGAGAAGATATCACTCCTCCTAAACGCTGTTGGAACTGAAAATTCAAACTATGGGTGAGCTTCCTAGTAGAACAACATTATACATAAAACCATGTTCAGTAAAATAAATATTTTTGCATCTGTGGATGATATATATTTCACAATGAATTTTGATTGGCATATATATTGCTACTTTTTAATGTCTCTGTGTGTATGTGTGTGTGTGTATGTGTCCAGATTTTTTAAAATAAAATATATGTGTCTTAATATACACTCCCTAAATTCATTGATATACATGTATGTGGTTTTATAATCAACTTTTCACAAGTTTATTCTCTTAAATAATCATCCACCTGAAATACATATTTGTTTCCTAGTATTGAAAACTAACTTTAGTGAATGGTGCATTCAAATCCTAATATTTCTACAGTAATCGACCCAGTTTTACATCAATGCAAGTAGATTCCTATGGGACATGAAATGTATTTTGACGTTCATTTTTTCACAATAGTGGTACGTTACTATTTCTTCAGTTTATGCACATTATTGGATATATATTTCATCCACAAGTTCTCAAAATTATAGGCATTTGTTTCACTTTCAATCACTTGCTGCTTCAGAACACATGTATTCCTCCATGTTTCTTGACTGGTCTTTTCATGAGACTCCTTTCCAGCACATTATTTTCTATTTCCATAATCACATTGAAGCAAAACTCACACACCGTTCATGATAAACCATAACCCTAATATTACCATTAGATGTATGACTGGATGGAATGAATGATTGTATATCAATATAAGATTTCTTATATATTTTCAGATATCAATTCAATTCATCATTTAAAGTGGAACCAGTTATATTATTTATTCAGAGTATGGTCTATTCATACATTATGTCTATATTCATAAACACAGGGTACACCTCTTTGTAAACCCAATATAATTTATACGTTTTCAAAATATTGCTCCCAGAAATGTTGGACGAAATACTCATGTCACCTGATCTACATATAGATTTTATCACAATAATATTCTGGACACAAAGTGAAAGGTCACACTTCTGGTTGTACCAAACCCTAAATGGAAAGTGAACATGGATTACTACAAACATCCATGTCCGTGTTGCCAAATGCTCTAAAAAGTCAATCCTATTTTTGACAACATATTGGCTTCTTCCTAAGATAATATATTGAAACTCAACCCTGTTGAAAATATCTAATCCTATCTCTCAATTTATACTTTGCCTGATTTCGTAATGTCTCTATTGATGTCTGCTTTCCTACATATTTTCCCCATTTTATCATTATGACTGACACTTCACATGAGCTGACATTTACATTCATTATCTAACCAAAACCCTATTGCTAAAGAACTTTTGTTCCAAATCCTATACTCACTCTTCTTGCTAAACCTATAGACTATCTTTGTATTTCTACTGAGTCTCCCTGTTTGATTTGATGTTATCTTCGACATTCAATCATCCAAGGTACAAGGTCCTATACCATTGTATATCGATTTATCTGAGACATTGGTGCAGAATATAATTCAAAGATAAGTATTCCAATCAAGGGGCCAATGCCCTTCTGGGCTTCAAATCTTACTTAGGTTTCTGTTTTTATACATATATTTCACCTCTATATTCTCATAAATATCGCAGGTTCCCAATACCATAATTGATCCAGCAGAATGATTCCTAATCCAAATCGAACATGTTATTAACCCTAACCATACACTGTTCCCTCAATCTAACTTTACAGAAGAGCAGGGACAGAGTTGGTCTTAAAATAGTGGAAGGTAGGGGATCTTCCATCTGCTGAGAACCTCAAAGATTCATGCAGAAATTATCCCTGGAGAAGATGTAGGCAGCTATGAAGGTCGTGAGAAAGCAAAAGCCATCTTCCATGGCAGACACCCTGGTAAGGATGAATGGTTGTGTCTGAATCAGCCTCTCTCTTCTTAATGTAGAGAAGATGGACCAAACCAGGCATGTGTGGAGAGCTGTTCTCGGGTGCCTATGGTTGATATACCTTTCTAACTTGTGAAAGTGTCAGAGGAAGTAGGGGCAGCCTCTATCTCATGAGACCCTTGGAAGCAGCTGTTAGGACAAAGTGGTT
This sequence comes from Callospermophilus lateralis, assembly GCF_048772815.1. Taxonomy (NCBI): domain Eukaryota; kingdom Metazoa; phylum Chordata; class Mammalia; order Rodentia; family Sciuridae; genus Callospermophilus; species Callospermophilus lateralis. Next base: position 543,504 of record NW_027516521.1, on the reverse strand, counting down.
GCCAAGGCAGTGACCTCATTCAGTTCCTGAAGGAAGTGACCTCACCTATCTTCCTTGGTGATGGAACCCTCTGAACTTTGAATCCAGGAAGACAGGCACCCAGAGCAAGTCCCACTCCCAATCCCAGTAGTTTTACTTGTTTGGATTTAACAATGAGAGAGTCATTCTTTCTTGCTAACTACTGATGTGAGGATGGCAAAATGCCTGGAAAACTCTGAAGAGGGGCCGTTCCTGAGAAAGCAGGTCCTGGTTAACCACTGGGTCCTGACAACTTCACAGTGTTGGACAAGGAGACCAGATCTGAGACAGGACAGACCATTTCGGGGGAACATATTATGGCCCACCAGTCAGAGGACACTTCGGATAGTCACAGACCTAATTGGGGAAGGAGGTGCCTTTGTGGGTGTGGATGTGAGTTTGAGATTTTGTCTCATGTTCTGAGAATAGGTAGGAAAGTCAGTTTGTTTAGTTTGGAGTGGACAGTTTCTAGTAATTCTTATGAAAAGGCAAGTATTTCTATGTCTGTGTATCTCACTTTGTCCGTGGTTGTAGACATTAGAAAAGAGAATGCATCAATGGATATGTCCTGTCTAGTAGAAAGCTTCCCAGCATTCGTCCTGCCCATTTTATTAATGGATGGTGGCTTCCCTGATTTATAGGCAACATCTGCTATCTTCCTAAGTTGCTGTTTTCTTCCTGAATTCTTTCCACTCTCCTGAATAGGCTCATGGTTTTGTGTAAAAGATATGTACCACTTTCAAGCTCTGTGACATGGCCATATATTGGATAGCTGAAGGGAATTGTGAGCATCTCAGAAAACTCAGATATCAGTGTGACCAGAAATGTTTCAGTGGAGAAACCCTGCTTTTGGCCTTTTGCTTACCTATTGTTTTTTTGCCCTGAATGTCAAGAAGGTCTTTGCCTCAGGCCACCCATTGGTGAATCCTGAACATAACAGTTTTCAAATGGAAAGGAATGGGAATCACCTGTATCTTTTGCTTAATTGCTTTGAAAAGGGATGGGTCTGAATCAGCCTCTTGGCCCTGTTTGAGGCTGTGGCTTAGATTCTCAGCACCTGATGGATGTAAAGAGAGATCCCATGTGTGCATACAAAACCAAAATGGCCAAAAGAACAGTCATTGTGGATGAAGTCTCTTGCCTTCCTGTGTAAGGTTCCTGACCTCCATCAAGTGAAAATAGGGATACTTTGGGTCAAATGAGTTCTTCAAATCCCTGCAGAGGCTAGCCCATAGGTGCTTGAGTTGTCTCATGACTCCAATTCACATAAACAATCTAAACCCCACAGTCAGTAGGCTTCAAATTGGAGAAGCAGAGCAGTATTAACAGCAAGAATATTTCATCACTCATGGTTCACAGAAAGGGTGATCAGGGCACCCTGACTTTAGGCAAATGAGGGGCAAGGGAGCTTATTTTGGACCCTGTCTTGGGCTGTGCCCCTCATGAAAACCTCCAGACAGAAGTTATGATGAGTATCTGTATGGGAGAAGTTTAGGGCCATGTGGGAGTGTTTTGGTTTTAATTGTGGTCATTTGTTTGGTGGTGGAAGAGATGACTGGATCCACCTGGGCTCGAACTCTAGTGTGATTCCCCTTAGAGACTGAGTTCTGGAACTGACCTCAGAGAATTTTTGCCATGAATTGTGTTGGGATTGGAGGAGGCCACTCATGAGAGTCGCCCTTGGAAACTGAGAATTAGGCCCATGGTGGATTTCCACAGAGCACTGGAATCTCAGCCAGTATATCACAGGGTTTTAGTCTGAAAGACATGGCAGCCATAGTTGAGAGTCAATACACACATGGACCACACATTGCAGACCTCAATGGGCCTGGCTTCATGTGACAATTTGGCTACTCTTTGGGAAGCCTTGCTAGTGAGAGTTCTCCAGAGCTTTCATTGAAATGAGCTTCCTCACCTTTTAATGGTTCCTGAATGAATTGAATCCCACAGTGCCTCGAACTTCATCGTTGAAAAATGGCTAGATAAATACCTTGAAATTTTTGAAATTTACATGACCAGTGGCACTGGAGAATCATTAGATGTCCTGTTGCTGATCATGAGTGTACCAGACAGTGCCTTGATTGACTGGGTTTCATGAAAATGGTGTAGAACAGAGATGCCAGTATGTTGGAGACTGCTGATTAGTGGGGCTAGAGCCGCAGTAGGCATGTGTGTGATAACACATTTGTGGTGGAGTCATGTGGATCTGTCATTTGCTTCCAAATGGCTTGTGACTGACATGGTGCAGCCAGCAGACCCTTAAATGTAAAGACCTCGTGTTATATGGAGAGGTTTCAGGGCAATGTTCAGAATCAGGATGCTATTGTCAAGGGGGCAAGCAATGTGAGATAGAATCCTGGTTGGTGCATTATCCTGCAGACCCTGACCCACCACACGTGACAGAACTCCTTCCAGCACTGTGTCCCAGTTGAACTCCTTGTATTTCATGAAGCAAATACCAAACTCCCAGTGCAGCAGCAAAAAACACCATGAAAATTGGAGGATGAACAAATGGCTTCACAGTCCACACAGGGAGACACTTACCTCCCAGAGGCAACAGTTTACCTACAAAGAGAGATTTCAGCACTGTTGCCTCATGTCCATTGAAAAATCAGAAACCATTTCCTCCAGGTCACATAGATGCAGACCCAGCTTTGATCTTCTCACTACAAAGGAAGCTAAAGCTCCTGACAATAAAATATATTTCAAGTGCCCAACCTAAGAGGTAGTTTCTCAAGAAGTCTTTAGGCCAGCAGAGCTCCATGTTTGTTGAATTTTTTCCCTGTCCCTTACTTTTGGAAACTCCTCTACCAGCTACAAGGTTGTGAACTCCTGAGCATTTTCCATTCCAGATATATATTCACAGATTTTCTAATTCTTCTCCTCTAATTGTGTCTTACTTGGGGCGATGGTAATGTCAAGGCATTGTTCTGGATGAGAGTGGGAAGATTTTTGTGTAGCACATATTTGCATACATATTGGATTTATTTTCAAAATTTCCATTTGAAGTACTGAATCCCTGACTGTCAGTGGTAGAAGGAATTTCTCCTTCATAGAATAGCCTGACACAAGAAACAGCCCCCTGTGAGACATCCTGCCTGGGAGACATCCTGTAGTCATCTGTCTCCCTGAGACCTCCTGTGGCCATCAGTCTCCTGAAACATCCAGGGTTATCTCACCTTGTGAAGACATCCAGGAACTGCCGATAAGAGTGTGTTCCCATCTCCAGCATATAAATACCCCTGTTTGAACAATAAAAGTTTGCAGCTTGATTAGAATTTCTGTCTTGCTGTCACCTCTCGTGTCTCTTGTCCCTTCATTCTTCCACATCTAGGTTTGCCACCCACGTTGATGTGTCCTGCAGACGGGATATCTGGCACCCACTGACTGGGGCTCGAGCCTTTGACTGAGGGGAAACCCCATCCTCCTGAAAGACTTGGCCAAGCGGAGTTTGCAATCGCAATGGCAGACACCACTGAGAGACAGATCTAGGAGGAGAGTGGGGATGACGCACTGTGGGTGACCCACCATGGGAAAAGGAGTTTCGTCACATGATTTGTTTTTGTCAGGACTCAAGGAATCCCTCAAGATTGGGGGGTGCATATTAAGAAAAAGGACTTAAAATTATTCTTTTCATACATAGGAGAATTGTGTCCATGGTTTCCCCTTGAAGGGACCATTGATGATAAAAAACGGCTTAGAGTAGGAGACTGTTTAAAAGATTATAATGAATCCTTTGGCCTTATAGTGACTTTGTTGCCCGGCTTAACCTAGCCACAAAATGCTTGCTTGGACCAAGCAAAAGCGAAAGCACCTTGGTAAAACATCTTGCCTTTGAAAACACCAACCCAGCATGTCAGGATGTTCTTCAAACACATAAGGATTAAGGGGAACTTTCTGACTTTATTAGACTCTGTGCCGGGGTGGATGCAGCCCATGCCGTTGGTCTAGCCCTAGGTGCTGCCTTTACCAAGACCTTTCACAATTCTGGCCCACGTACTTGCTTTATTTGTAAACAACCTGCCCATTTTGCACGCAAGTGTACAACAGGCAAACAAAGCCTAGAATAACATCTCCTCAAACCGGGGCTAAACCGCCCCCAGCTACACTTTGCCTTAGATGTGGTAAAGGTCATCACTGGGTCAGTGAGTGTAGATCTAAGAAAAATGCTGTCAGACAGCCTATTACTTCCCTCTTCTTGGGAAACTCCCTGCGGGGCTAGCCCCTAGCCCTGATCTCCCCCAAGACTAACCCAGGGGCAAAAATGTTTGTTCCCTCCCAAACTCCCAACCTACCTCAAAATCATTCTCCACAATTGCCTCTCTCCAAGGGGCCACACCAGGCAGCACAGGATTGGACCTCTGTGCCGCCACAGATACAATATTAGACTCAATGCAAGGGCCCCAGATAATACCCACTGGAATTATGGGTCCCCCTCCATCTCACACGTGTGCTCTTATTTTTGGAAGAGCCTCTACTAGCTTACAAAATGTTCAGGTCTTCCCTGGCATTATTGGTAATGATTTCACTGGAGAAATAAGAATACTGGCCACAGCTATTAATGGAGTTGCGGCCATCCCAGCAGGAACAAGACTTACACAATTAATACTCCTTCCCTAAAATTAAGAAGGCACTTCCACCACCCAAACCCTACCGCGGGGTACTGACTCCAAGGGCTCCTCTGATGTGTATTGGGTTCAGCCCATTTCTCATTATAGACCCACCCTTACCTTACTTATTGAAGGATAGGAATTCCAAGTAATTCTTGATACTGTAGCTGATGCCACAATTATTTCTCAAAAATACAGGCCATAAGGTTGGCCCCTCACCCCATTCTTGACTGACCTTAAAGGGATAGGATAGTCAAAAAATCCTCTGGTTAGCTCCAGGGCTCTTAGCTGGACTGATTAAGAGGGTAATAAGGGAACTGTCACTCCTTTCGTTGTTCCTGACCTCCCTGTTAACCTATGGGGCCGAGATATTTTGAGTCAAATGGAAGTTATTCTTGCCAGTCCCAATTCCATGGTGACGCATCAAATGCTTCATATGAATTTTGTCACTGCTACAGGCCTAGGGAGTCTGAGGCAAGGACTGGTTGAGCCTATACAACCCATACAAAAAACAAATACATATGGACTTGGGTAATAGGATTTTTAGTGTCGGTCCCTGACCCTCCTGTACCCCATGTAGATAAAATTATTTGGGAGACTCAGACTTCTGTGTGGGTGGTTCAGTGGCCCCTTACTCATGAAAAACTGGAGGATGCCTCCATGTTAGTGCAGGAACAGCTGGCAGCTGGCCATGTAGAGCCCTCAACCTCAATATGGAATACTCTTATTTTGTTATCAAGAAAAAATCAGGCAAGTGTTGCCTTCTACAGTATTTGTGTGCCATAAATAAACTTATGCACCTGATGGGAGCACTACACCATTGGCTATTCCCAAAAACTATTATAAAATGGTTATTGATTTAAAAGACTGCTTTTTTACCATTCCTTTAAATCCTGAGGATAGACCCTATTTTTCCTTTAGTCTCAGTCACATTAATTTCCATGGCCCTATGCCGAGATTTCAATGGAAGGTTCTTCCCCAAGGTATGGCCAACAGCCCTAGTCTTTGCCAAAAATACGTTGCTCAAGCAGTAGACCCTGTGAGAAAGCGATGGCCACAAATTTATATTTTACATTATATGGATGATTTGTTAATTGCTGCACCTAATACCCATGACCTTAATAATTGTTACTTGGACTTTAACAAAACCCTCACTACCTTGGGACTATAGATAGCTCTGATAAGGTTCAAACTCAGGACCCTTATACCTATTTGGGCCTTAAACTTCAAGATAATAATATCCAAATTCCTAAAATACAACTAAGTGTGGACAATCTTCACACCCTTAATGCTTTTCAAAAATTACTGGGGGATATTCAATGGCTAAGAACATATTTAAAATTGGCCATTTGTGAACTTTTGCCCGTTAATGATATTCTGAAAGGTGATTCCCACCCATCCTCCCCTCGAAAGCTCACTCCCAAGGCATGACACGCATTAACCAAGTCACTGAAGCCATTGCTCAACAGTTTGTTACACAAATTTTTATAACCTTTCTCTGGTTCTGGTTATTTTACACACTCCTCATACACCCACAGGAATATTTTGGCAGCGAGATCTACATTTTAAAAATAAAGGCTTCCCCTTGCTTTGGGTCCATTTACCCACCACATCCTCCAAGGATATTACTGTTTATCCTGCTCAGGTAGCTTTTATTATTATAAAATGTTGCATGCTTTCTCGACAACATTTTGGCAAAGACCCTGATAATATTTTAATTCCATATGTTAAGGACCAAACCCACTTTTTACTACAGACAGGGGATGAATGGGGTATTGCCCTATCAGGCTTTTTGGGAACAATTGATAACCACCTCCCCAATGAGCCACTTTTACATTTTTCCCAATTACATCCATTTATTTTTCCCAAAATTACTCAAAAGGCTCCCATTTCTCAAGCCCTTACTGTCTTTACAGATGTTTCCAGTAATGGCCTTGCGGTTTTTGTTGTCAATAACCAGCCTAACACCTTTGATACTGTCTGTAGGTCAGCACAGCTTGTGAAATTTTTTGCCATAACACAAGTTTTTTTAACATTTTTTGATAAGCCTGTTAATATTTACACAGACAGTGCCCACATTGCTCATTCTGTGCCCCTGATGGAGATTTCAACCGCCATTAAGGCTTCTTATAATATGGCCATTTGGTTTCACCAGCTTCAGGAGCTAATTCAGGCCAGACAAAACCCATTTTTCTTAGGACACATGAGGGCACACTCCGATCTTCCCGGCCCTCTAACAAAAGGTAATGCCCAAGCTGATGCAGCAACTCGTTCCATCTTTCCAATTTTTGTTGACCCCATTCAAAAGGCCACGGAGTTACACAATCTTCACCATCTAAATTTTCAGAGCCTTTGATTACTTTGTAAAATTACCAGGCAACAGGCACTAGAAATAGTAAAATCATGCCCTGCTTGTGCTATCTCCCTCCCCATTCAACAATTGGGAGTTAACCACAGAGGATTACTGCCCAATCAGTTTTGGCAAATGGATGTTACTCATTTTCCTGAATTTGGAAAAAAAAAAAACAAATATATACACGTTTCTATACATACCTTCAGCAGCTTTATTTTCGCATTACCACATTCCGGAGAGGCTACGAAAGATGTCCTTTCTCATCTTCTTTCACCCTTTTCTGTAATGAGTAAACCAATACATATTAAAACAGATAATGGTCCTGCACATACCAGTGCCAAGTTTAAACAGTTCTGTGATACCTTGCAAATATGTCATAATACTGAAATTCCATACAACCTTCAGGGCCAAGGCATTGTGGAACGTGCCCACCTTACCTTAACGACTTGGCTAATCCACCTGAAGGCTTCCGCCCTTTAATTTACAACTCACAGGGATTGCCTTAACCTTGCATTATTTGCCCTTAATTTTCTTATCCTAGACAGTGAAGGCCAGTTTTCTGGACACAAAAAGCAAAGGTCACACTTATGATTGTACCAATGTAAAGGTCGAGCAAGCGTCGGAGGAAGAGACAACCAAGAGACTGTCTCATGCAACAGCAAAGGGTTTATTGGTGGTCCAGCATGCTGGGGCTCAGAGTTAATTTCAATATAGAAGAGAGTCTTGAGAACAGCTTAAGCAGGGCTTATATACATTTCTTGCAGAGGGAAGGGTGGGGGGAAGTTTATTGACGGGTCAGGGCGAGTGGGCGGTTTGCGTGCAAATGGGTGAGGGAGTACATTCTGCAGTTTGGCAGTTGGGGACATCACATTCTGGGAACAAGATTAGCAAACAGTTCTCAAGATTCCAAGAGTGTTTTGTTAGCATACAGAAAAACAGGAAGTGACAAGTACCTATTTTATTAACCTTTCATTCCCCACTTCTTTGTCGGGTTACTTTTAATCATAAAATTGATCATTGGGGGGTGACACATTTTATGTCTGCTAGTGGGGTATATTGTTGATGATTACCATAAGTTTAACTTGTCAAATTTGTGCTTGGAGAAAAGAAACTACACGTTTGAGCAAACAGGGTCCTACAATTAGCAATAATATGAGGATTATTAATGGATGAGCCAGGGATGATAAAAGCATAGTTTACCAGGTGGACTGTGTGAACCAAGACTCAAACCACCCTTTTTGGGCCTCTGTCTCTCGTTGAGGCTCTTCAAGGTGTTTTCTTAATTTACTCATAGATTCTATTACAACTCCAGTATTGTCGGCATACAAACAACATTCTTCCCTCAATGCAGCACAAAGGCCCCCTTCTCTCATGAAGAGGAGGTCCAACCCTCGCCTGTTCTATAAAACAACTTCAAAGAGAGATGATAAAGACTCCTGTAAAGCCGTGATGGAGGTTTTTAATATCTTAAGTTTTGGTCTACTGCTGCTTCTAATTGGGTCATTTGTATGTCCCATGGACTAGGGCAGTGGTTCCTGTGCCCACCTCTGCAGCAACCATTATTCCTAATAGGATGGCTAAAATGAGGGATACAGGTTCCTGGTGGAACCAGGTTGTATGCCCCCCTGTTTGATCTTTAAATGAAACTGCGTCATGATAGAGCTCTCTGGGAAACATCTGCACCATTATGTAATTAATCACATCTGTTGACAATTTTATGAAAATATAAACAATGTTTAAGTATATAGAATTATACTGTTGTAGGGACGGACAAGGCAAGGCACCTAAGATAGCACCAAAGACAGGGAAACAGTCCTATTTGGTTGCAACTGGATTTAGAGGGCATTGCTTCTGTTGTAATCAATTAATCCCCTTAACCCAAGTTTATGTAGTTTCAGAATTTTGAACAAAACATGTAAGGGAAGAGGCTCAGAAGTTCACAGTCTGAAGAAATTCATAAAAAGCTGTTTTTGTTTCTGTTATTTTTCCTCGGTTCTCGGCAAAGTAACTTTTTAAGGACACGTAGGAGGGGGAGAGCTTTTTTCTTTTCCTTTTTTTTCTCCCTGCCAGCTGTGAAAATGGAGCCCAGTTGGTTACTTCTTTATCTAAGAAATGTAGCCATCTCTGTGAAGCCCCAGCTCAAAGCCAGAGGCCTTGTTCACATATTTTGTGAAAAACTAGTAAGGGGGTGTCTAGCTTGGGAGTACTGATTTTTACAGCCAGTGGCCAAGTAAAACAGAGCAACACGAAAATAGAAAATTTATCAACATTGGACTCTTTTATAGGGACTCTTTTTCTGAAAGTCCTAAAGTCTGCCATGATAAAGACTTCTGGAGAAGGTCAGATAAGACTTTACTGTGGACCTGGTACAGATGTGGAAGACGGGGAAGGCGGGGCTGAGAGCAGCTCCTTGGATCTGAGAATGAGAAAGGAGATATGTAAAAGAGTAATGGTAAAGGGGTTTGGGATTTTCCAGGCAACAAAAACGTGAGCAGTAGAACAGGTAGTGCAGAAGGGAAAACGGGAGTGAGTATCCCAAAAAGTCTGTGACAGACTTTAAATGCTTAGCAGTCTGTTTTCAGTGATGACAAAGCAACATTAAAGGCCATTTTCATTACATCTTGGATAGGGGTCTGAGGGCTCTCCTCAGCTGGTTTGAGCTTTGGGTTAGCTGGTAAGACGACCTGGTGGGACCCGTTGCGGGCACTGACAGGAGAAGTGAGGAGTGTCTGGGTGGAGGGGTACCTCAGTACCTGCTACCTCAGCAAGGGGGAAATGGTCTGAGAACCGGCGGAGGTTTGAGTTTTTGATCTAGTAATTGGAGGAGAGAAATCATGTTGCTGAGATGGGAGTGACAGCAGACTGTCTGGAGCAGAAGGCTGAGGGTGAGGATCTAGTAGAGAACCATAGTTCAGGATGTGAGCAAAGGAGGGAAAAGGCCTCCAAGTAGGAGAATTTCCTTCAACCCTTTTGAGCACTTGCTGAAGTTAAAAAGGTCATGGAGAATTTGATTATCTAGAGACCCCTCTGTGGGCCATGGGTTTTGGTTGTCTAATTGGTAATATGGCCAATGCTGTGTATTGAATTTGATGAGGAGTTTGGGTTCCAGCAGGCAGCCCCTGTATGCTCACATCCCCATGACTTACAGAAGAAGTCGGCTTTTCCCCACACAGCCGTGGCTGTTTGTGCCTTTGATAGTCCGCCGGGCAAATATAGTAATCTAGGCTAGCCAACCTGCATCTGGCTCGCGTGTCCCTACATCCATAAGATTTGTTTCCATTATCTATGGTACGGAAGGGATTTAATGGAATTTTAGTGGGATCCTCTTCATCAGGGCTATCCCAGTACGAAAGACCTATAGCCAGCTGACAAATGTCTGGGTGGAGTGATGGCCACCAGGTCCCTAAGGGGGCTGTATGCGAGATAGACCATACTTCTTGTCTAGTAGGATTTGTGATCAGCCATCGCTGCTGAACGGGCTGATGATGGTTAGGACTACTGGTGGCCAAGGGGAGAGTCTATAGCCTTATCCACAAGGCGAACACACAATTAGAAAGTGTTACCAGTATTTTCCAGTTTCCAGCCAGAGTCTGGACATGGCGCAGGCTTGAGATGAGAGGCATGGATCCAGCAAGTGATTCCGTCTAATTTACCACTGTAGGTGTTATAAGTAGCACCTGGTATGGTCCTTTCCAGCGGGGTTCCAGGGATGACATCTGATGTCGTCTTTAGGTAGATGAAGTCTCTTACTTGATATCGATGTGGAGTCCCATCATCCCCAGGTTGGTACGCAGTGGCCAGCTTTTTTCACAGGTATCGTTGAGTTCTTTCAACAGCTTTAAGTTTGTCAAGCAAGGGGGAGTGGAAGGGATCGTTAGGTCTTAGAGTTGGGGTTAGGTCCCTTACCTGAGGAGGGACACCATAGAGAATTTCTTAGGGGGAGAGGGTAGACAAAGAAACAGAGGGAGCATTTCTTGCATGAAACAGTGCATCAGGCAGGAGCATAATCCAATCTTTTATGCTGGTCTCTAAGCTTAATTTCGTTAAGGTCTCTTTAATGGTTCTATTTATTTTTTTACCTGTCCTGAGCTCTGGGGTCTATAAGCACAATGTAACTTCCAATAAATCCCCAGCGTCCTGGGTAACCCCTGACTTACCTGGGCCATGAACGCAGGTCCGTTATCAGACCCTATTACTTTAGGCAGGCAGAATCTTGGAAAAATATCTTTCAGGGTGTTTTTGACCACCATTTGCACCTTTTTTGTTTCTTTCCTTTTCTTTTTCTTTTTTTCTGTGGGGGAGGCTTCAATCCATCCTGAAAATGTATCTACAAAGACTAGGAGATATTTAAGTCCATACATTGGTCGCTTAATTTCAGTAAAGTCCACTTCCCAAATCCCAGAATTGTCCTGGTCTGGTTCCTCGTAGGTGCTTTCCTGCAAGAAGCTTGGAAGGGTAAGCATTAACCAATTGACAGACCCGACAGGCTTTTGTTACCCTTTCAGTTATTTCCTTTCTCTGTGAGTCGATTAGTGAAAAACTCTGTTCTTGATCTTTCATGAATGCCTGCAAGTTCTTTTAAGCAAGGTGAGTGAGTTGGTATACATTTTTAACTTAGTGTAGGGCTTTCTGAAATTGCAGGCTGGGCTCAGTGAAGTTAAGGCGTTCAGTGTCAGTGTCCTTAGGTGTTATCAAAAGCTTCCTTGTGCTTAGTGGTCCATTGGAAATGGCCAAGTCCCTTTAGCACCGGGTATAAAGGAGCAGCTAATGATGCAACCCCAGGTTTCCATAACCTGCAAAAGCCAGCAGTCCCAAGAAACTCTCTGAGATGGCTGCTGTTAGATGCAGGTGGTATCTGCACAATGGTTTGTTTTCTGAGCTCATTGAGCCATTTTTTACTCCCCCTAAAGGAATAACCCAGGAAGATTACTTCATGCTAGCAAATTTGGGTCTGTTTGGCAGAAGCTCTATACCCGAGTTGAGTAAGGTCGGATAATAGTGCTTAGGTCCCAGACTCACAGTTTTCCTTGGTGTTGGCGACCAGTAGCAGACCATCCACATGTTGAAGCAGGGTGACTTCTGGGTGAGTAGTTCTGAAGTTGTTGAGATCTCTGTGGAGGGTTTTATCAAAGAGAGTGAAACAGTTTTTGAACCCCTGTGTGAGTCTAGTGTTAGTTTACCAGACGTTCCAGGTTCTGGGTCTACCCACTCGAAAACAAACAGCAACTGACTATCTTTATGCAGAGGCAAGCAAAATAAATCATCTTTTAAGTACAGAACAGTATACCATTTCCGCTCTGGGTTCAGAGTGCTAGGCAGATTGTACAGATTAAGTACCGTGGGGTGAATGTCCTGCACTCTGTTGTTGATATCTATTAGGTCTTTAATGGGGTGATTTTCCACGGTTCCTGACTTTTTTTACTGGTAGCAGGGGATTGTTGCAGGTTGATTGACAGGGCCTTAGGACGCGTAAGTCTAGATATTTTTGAATATGGGGCCTTATCCCATCTTTATCTTTTTTGCTCAGAGGGTATTTATGACATTGATTGGAGAGGCTGAGGTTTTTAACTCCACTGTTATTGGAGGTTTTTCATGGCTAGGCCTATCCCAGCAGTTTTTGTACAAGCATCTGGGTAATCTGTTATCCAATTCTGGGGTAGCTTGCCTGTTTGATCAGTCTTGGGGGGTGTGAAGAGTTGATGTTAATCTTCTACTGACAGTTAAAGCCTTGACTATAGGAGTTTTTACTGAATAATTTATAAATTTCACTTGGGGGCCTTTAGGGTTAAAAGTTATTGTGGCCTGGAGCTCAGTGTGCAGATCTCGGCTCATCAATGGGGCTGGGCATCCTGGGATTACTAGGAAGGAGTGATGGATTTTTTCTTTCCCCAGGTCCATGGTCCTCTTAGTTGTCTATGCGCGATATTTACTGCCATTATCCCTTTGAACTAGAGAACTTCTATTTGATGGAGGGCCCAATGGGGCCTTAAGGGCTGAGTATACTGCCCCTGTATCCACTTCAAAGTTTAATGGGGTTCCCTACACTTCAAAAGTTACCCTGAGTTCGGGGAGGGTAACTGAGCCCCAACTTTCTTAGTCATCCTCCAGAGTCAGAATGTCGGGCTGGTGTGGCTGTCTCTTTCTAGGGCACTCATTGGCCCAGTGTCCTTTTTCTTTAGAGTAGGCACATTGATCTGAGGCCAGAGGTGGCTTTTGATGTGGGCCCAGGTATCCCTTCCTGTCTCCCTATTTCTTAATTTCTGGCCTATTTTTTGTTGTGACCAGGACCTTAGTCAATGCCTTAGTCTATCTTTTGCCTCTCGCATTCTCTCTTTGCTCCCTTTCTTTCTTCCTCCTTTGTTCCTTCTCTTCCTTAGTTTATCTCTTATAGTATACTTTTTAGGCTTCTTTGACTAAATCTCTCAAAGTCATATCTTGTAATCCATCTAGGCATTGTAAGTTTCTTTTAATATCCAGGGCAGCTTGCCCAATGAAGGCCATCATGACAGATGCCTTTGATCCTCTGTCTGAGGATCAAAAGGAGTATATCTCCAATATGCCTCCATAATTCTCTCTAGAAACATAGAGGGAGATTCATCAAGCCCTTGAATAATATCTCTAATCTTCGCCAAATTAGTTGGTCACCTAAGCAGCCGCTTGGAAACCCGCTATTAGAGCCCAGCAATAAGTGGACAGATGCTCCCTACCTTCAAACGTGTTGGTGTCCCAGTTGGGTTGGTTCAATGGGAAGTCAGCTTTGATTATGTTGGGAAGTTGTGTCGGTCACCCATCTGGTCCGAGGATTTTTTTTTTTAGCTTCCAGAAGGTTTTTCTCTCGTTCCTCTGTCATGAAGAGAGTCCTTAGGAGTTGTTGGCAGTCATCCCAAAAAGGCAGGTGTGAAAAGGCCAGCGACTTCTTTGAGTTCTTTTAGCGGGGCCAGCTTCCTCCAGGGAAGGAGGGGCTTTGTGTGCTGCGGGGCAGTCATGTGGAGGGCGCTGGGCCTGCCTAGCTTTCTCCAATGGTAAAGAGGCTGAGTCAGCAGCAGGGAAATCACTTAGAGGGTGTTGGACGTTGGGGGACGAGGGCAGGGGATAAGGAGGGGGAGGAGAATCCAGTAGAGTCTTGAGACTCAGGGAGAACAGAGGGTGGAGGAGGAGGAGCAGAGGGTTTGAGAGTTAGAATCATTGGGGAAGAAGTATTAGCAGAGGCCGGGACAAGGAAAGGTTTCACAAATGGAGGAGGAGATTTGTAGAGGTCCTGCAAAGTTAAGATATATGGCTGTTGATCTGGATGTCTATGTGGCCCCGGCTGGAAGACAATATCTCTAACTTTTCGAATTAGTGCGGAGTAGAATGATTCTTCTGGGGGCCATCCAACTCCAAAGGAGGGTCATACTGAGGCACAGAGAGTCTGCCAGGTCCAGCGTTTTACTGAAAAAGAAAGATTCTGAGCCCTAAAGCAGACTTTGGTCCACTGAACAAGAGTCAGGGACAGAGACATTGAAGTGCTCTGTCCCATAATGAAAGATATACAAACAGTGAAAGTAACGACACACGACACAGACAAGACAAGACAGGCAATGGACGTCCAATACTGAGACCAGAACTGAGTAGCCGGCAAAACTTGATGGGCTGGTAATGCCGAATCCAAAACAAAATATCACTGAGCCAAGGAGACTATTTATCCTCGATTTCCCGAGTCCTCTGGGGCATCGCACAGGAACGTGGCCTGTGACTCTGTGACACGTCTGTCAGCCACCATCGGAGAGAGCTCACGCTCATCACCAATAGCCATTTAGCAAAGCCCTAACTTTAAACCTGAAACACGAAAAAGGTACCTTACTTACCCTGAGAGGAACTCGTTGGGGGTCTTTCGTCCACCGCTGCTGGATCTCGCTGGTGGTTCCAGATGTAAAGTTCGGGCGAGTATCGGAGAAAGAGACCACCAAGAGACTGACTCATGCAAAGTAAAGGATTGATTGGGAGTCCAGCATGCTGGGGCTCAGACCTCACTTGAATAGAGCAGAGAGCCCTGAGAACAGCTTAAGCAGAGCTTATATTCTTTCCGTGGAGAGGACAGGGAGGGAAGTTTATTGATGGGTCAGGTCGACTGGGCGGTTTGCGTTCAAATGGGTGAGAGAGTACATTCTGCAGTTTGGCAGTTGGGGACAACACATTCTGGGAACAGGATTAGCAAACAGTTTTCACGAATTCAACAATGTTTTGTTAAGCATACAGAAAAACAGAAAGTTACAAGTACCTATTTTATTAACCTTTCACCAAAGCCTAAAAGGAAAGTGAGCATGGATTACTAAAAACATCCATGTCTCGGTTGCCTAATGCTCTCAAATACAAATCTTATTGGTGACTACATATTTGTTTCTTCCTAAGATTATATATTCAACATCAAACCTGTTCAATGTCTAATCCTATAACTCCCTTTATACTTTGGCTGATTTCTTAATGTCTCTATTGATATCTGCTTCCCTACATATGTATCCCAGTTCATCATTGTGATTGACTTTTCACATGGGCTGACATTTACATTCACTCTCTACCCAAAACCCTACTGCTAAAGAAATTTTCGTACCAATCCTATACTAACTCTCCTTCTAAACCTACCGATTATCTTCCTAATCCTACTGACTATCCCTTTTTGACTGGATGTTCTCTTGAACATTAAATCATCCAAGGTACAAAGACCTATGACATTGTATATTGAATAATCTGAGACACCTGTGCAGAACATAATTCAAAACTAAGTATTCCAATCAAGGGCCCAATGCCCTCCTGAGCTTCAAAGTTTACCTAGATTTCTGTTTTCATACTTATTTTTCACCTCTATATTCTTATAAACATGGCAGGTTCCCAATACCATTATTCATCCCGCAGAATGATTACTAACCCAAATCGAACATGTTATTAACCCTAACCATACACTGTTCACTCAATATAACTTTACAGAAGAGCAGGGACAGAGTTGGTCTTACAATCCAGGAATGTAGGGAATCTTCCACCTGCTGAGAACCTCAAATGTCCATGCAGAAATTCTCCCTGGAGAAGATGTAAGCAGCTATGAAGAACCTGTGAGAGCAAAAGTCATCTTCCATGGCAAACAACCTGGTCAGGATTAAGGGTTGTGTCTGAATCAGACTCTCTGTTCTTAATGTAGAGAAAATGGAACAAACCAGGCCTCTGTGGAGAGCTGCTCCCAGGTGAGTAGGGTGGATATACCATTTGAACTTGTGAAAGTGTAACAGGAAGTAGGGGCAGCCTCCATCTCATGGGACCTATGGAAGAAATTGTTAGGACAAAGTGGTTGCCAAGGCAGTGACCTCATTCAGTTCCTGAAGGAAGTCATCTACCAAACTTTCTTGGGGAAAGAACTCTCTAAACTTGGGATCCAGGAAGCCAGGCACTCTAAGGCAGTCCCAGTCCCAGTGGACACACTTGTTTGGATTTACCAAGGACAGAGTCAGTCTTTCTTGGTACATACTGATGTGAGGATGGCCAAATTCAAGAAGAGCTATGAAGAGGGACCTTTCCTGAGAAAGCAGATAGTGGCTCACCACTGGCACCTGACAACTTCACAGAGTTGGTTAAGGAGAGCAGATCTGAGACAGGACAGGCCATTTCCAGGGAACATAGTAAGGCCCATCAGTCAGAGAACACTCTGGATAGTCACAGACCTACTTGGGGGAAGGACTTGACTTTGTGGGTGTGGGTGTGAGTTTGTGGTTTTGTCTCATTTTCTGAGAATAGGGAGAAAGGCAGTTTGTTTGGTTTGGAGTGGACTGTTTCTTGTAAACCGTTTGACAAGGTGAGTGTTTCTATGTCTGTGTCTCCCACTGTATCTGTGGTTGTAGACATTAGAAAAGATAATTCATCAATGGATGTGTCCTGTCTAGTAGAAAGCTTCACAGCATTCATCCTGCTCAAATAATTAATTGACTGTGACTTGTCTTATGGATGGGCAACACCTGCTATCTTACTTAGTTCCTGTTTTCTTCCTGAATTCTGGCCACTCTCCAGAATAAGCTCATGGTTTTGTGTCCAATATATGTACCAGCTCCAAGCTCTGCGACATGGCCATGTACTGGATAGCTGTAGGGGATGGCGAGCATCTCAGAAAACTCAGATATCAGTGTGACCAGGAAAGTCTAAGTGGAGAAACCCTGATTTGGGCCATTTGCTTACCTATTGTTCTGTTGCCCTGAATGTCAGAAAGGTCTTTGGCTCAGGCCGCCACTTTTTGACGCCTGAAGAAAATTTTTCAAATGGAAATTATTGGGCATCACCTGTAGCTCTTTGCTTAATTGCTTTGGAAAGGGATGTGTCTGAATCAGCCTCTTGGCCCTCTGTGAGGCTGTGGCTTAGATTCTCAGCACCTGATGGATCTAAAGAAAGATTCCATGTGTGCTTCCAAACCCAAAATGGCCAAAAGCAGTCATTGTGGATGAAGTCTCTCGCGTTCCTCTGTACGGTTCCTGACGTCCATCAAGTGAGAATAGGGATACTTTGTGTCAAATTAGTTCTTCAAAATCCTGCAGTGGCTAGCCCTTAGGTGCTTGGGTTTTTTCATGACTCCAATTCAGATAAAGAATCTATACCGACAGTCAGTAGGTCTCAAATTGGAGAAGTAGAGCAGTATTTATGTCAAGCCTATGATCACTCCTGGTTCTCAGGAAGGGTGTCTATGTAGCCCTGACTTTAGGCAAATGAGGGGCAAGGGAGGTTATTTTGTATACAGTCTTTGGCTGAGCCCCTCAAGGAAACCTCCAGCCACAGGTTATGATGAGTTTCTATATGGAAGAAGATGAGGGCCTTGTGGGAGTGTTTTGGTTGTAATTGTGGCCATTTGTGTGGCAGTTGAAAGCGATGACTGGATCTACCTGGGCTTGAACTCTACTGTGATTCCCCTTAGAGTCTGAGTTCTGGAGGTGATTTCAAAGAAATATGGCCATGAATTGTGTTGGGATTATAGAAGGCCACTCAAGACAGTCTCCCTTAGAGCCTGAGGTAAAGGCCCAGGGTGGCTTTCCACAGAGCACGGGTAATCTCAGGCAGGATATCACAAGATTTTATTCTGAAAGTCTTGGCAGCCATAGTTGAGAGTCAAAACACACATGGACCTCACATTGTAGACCTCAATGGGCCTGGTTTCATGTGACCTTTTGGCCACTCTTTGGGAAGCATTGCTAGTGAGAGTTCTCCAGACCTTTCATTGAAATAAGCTTACTCACCATTTAATGGTTCCTGAATAATTAGAACCCACAGTGCCTCCAACTTCATCCTTGAAAAAATGACTAGATAAATACCATGACATTTTTGAAATTCTCATGACCAGCTGGCACTGGAGAACCTTTTGATGTCCTGTTGCTTATCAGGAGTGTTCCAAACAGTGCCTTGATTGACTAGGTTTCATGAAAATGATGTAGAACAGAGATGCCAGGAAGTTGGAGCCTGCTGAGTAGTGGGCCTAGAGCAGTAGTGTGCAGGTGTGCAATAAAATATCTGTGGTGGAGATATGCGGATCTTCCATTGGCTTCCAAATGACTTGTGACTGACATGGTGCAGGCAGCAGACCCTTATATGTAGAGGCATCTTATGATATGTAGAGGCATCTTATGATATGTAGAGGTTTCAGGGCAATGTTCAGAATCAGTTTGCTATGGTCAAGGGGGCAAGCAATAGATAGGATAGAAGCCTGGTTGGTACATTATCCTGCAGACCCTAACCCACCACACGTGACAGAACTCCCTCCAGCACTGTGTCCCAGGTGAACTCATTGTATTTCGTGAAGCAATTACAAAACTCCCAGTGCAGCAGCAAGGAACACCATGAAAAGTGGAGGATGACCAAATGGCTACACAGTCCACATGGGGAGACACTTAGCCTACAGTGACAACAGTTTACCTACAAAGAGAAAATTCAGCACTTCTGCATTATGTTCATTGGAAAATAAGAAACCATATTCTCCTGGTCACATAGATGCAGACCCAACTTTGATGGTCTCAGTATAAAGGAAGCTAAAGCTCATGACAACAACATATATTTCAAGTTCCCAACTTCAGATACAGTTTCTACAGAAGTATTTAGGCTGTCAGAATTTGTTGTTTGTGGAGTTTTTACCCTGTTCCTTACTTTTGGAAACTTTTCTGCAACTTCCCAGGTTGTGAACTCCTGAGCATTTTTCATTCCAGATATGTATTCAAAGATTTTCTAACTCTTCTCCTCTAATTTTGTCAAACCATATTTAAAATTGGAACCAGTTATATTATTTATTCACAGTATGGACTATTCATGCATTATCTCTATATTCATAGACACAGTGTACACCTATTTGTACCCCCCAATACTAATTGATATAACTTCAAAGATTTGCTCCCAGAAATGGTGGAAGAAATACTCATGTCACCTGATCTACAAATATGTTTTATCAAATTAATATACTGGAAACAAAAAGCAAAGGTCACACTTAAGATTGTATCAAAGCCTAAATAAAAAGTGAGCATGGAATACTAAAAACATTCATTTTAAGTTTGCCTAGTATTCGCAACTGTCAATCCTATTGGTGACTACATATTTATTTTTTCCTAAGATTATATATTCAAACTCAACCCTGTTGAAAATGTCTAATCCTATCACTCACTTTATACTTTGCCTGATTTCCTAATGTCTCTATTGATATCTGCTTTACTACATAATCTTCCCAGTTCAACATTGTGAATGACTCTTCACATGTGCTGACATTTACATTCACTCTCTAACCAAAACCCTATTGGTAAGAACTTTTGGTCCAAATCCAATACTCACGCTTCTTTCTAAACCTACCAACTATCTTTTTAATCCAAATGACTATCCCTTTTGGACTGGATGTTCTCTTCGACATTCAATCACCCAAGGTACAAAGTCTTATGCCATTGTATATGGATTCATTCTGAGACATCTGTGCAGAAATTGATTCAACGCTAAGTATCCCAATCAAGGGCCCAGTGCTCTTCTGGGCTTCAAATCGTACCTAGATTTCTGTTTTCATACTTATATTTCATGTCTATATTCTTATAAATATTTCAGGTTCCCAATACCATTATTCATTAGGCAGAATGATCCCTAACCCAAATCGAACCTATTATTCACCCTAACCATACACTGTTACCTCAGTCTAACTTTACAGAAGAGCAGGGACAGAGTTGCTCTTACAATACAGGAATGTAGGGGATCTTCCACCTGCTGAGAACCTCAAAGGTCCATGCAGAAAAAAATCACTGAAGAAGATGTAGGCAGCTATGAAGGACCTGAGAGAGTAAAATTCATCTTCCATGGCAAACAACCTGGTCAGGATGAAGGGATGTGTCTGAATCATCCTCTCACTTCTTAATGTAGAGAAGATGGACCAAACCCGGTCTGTGTGGAGAAGTGTACCCGGGTGCCTATGGTTGATATACCATTTTAACTTGGGAAAGTGTCAAGGAAGTAGGGGCAGTATCCATCTCATGGGACACTTGGAAGCAACTGTTAAGACAATGTGGTTGCCAAGGCAGTGAATTCATTCAGTTCCTGAAGGAAGTGACCTAAATCACTTCCTTGGGATTCAGGAAGCTAGGTACGCAGAGCCAATCCCAGTCCCAGTCCCAGTGGCCTCCTTGTTTGTTTTTACAAAGGACAGTGTCAGTCTTTCATGGTACCTACTGATGTGAGGATGGCCAAATATCAGGAGATCTCAGAAGAGGGGCCTTTCCTGAGAAAGCAGGTAGTGGCTCACCCATGGCTCCATACAACTTCACAGAGTTGGCCATGGAGACCCGATTAGAGACAGGACAGGCCATTTTGGGGGAACATAGTATGGCCCACCAGTCCGAAGACACTCCTGATAGTCACAGACCTACTTGAGGTAAGGAGATGCCTTTTTGCGTATGGGTGTGAGTTTGTGGTTTTGTCTTATGCTATGAGAATAGGTAGGAAAGGCGGTTTGTTTGGTTTTGAGTGGACTGTTTCTAGTAAGTTTTTTGACAAAGCGAGTGTTTCTATGTCTGTGTATCCCACTTTGTCCGTGGTTGTAGAACATAGAAAAGAGAATGCATCAATGGATGTGTCCTGTCTAGTAGAAAGCTTCTCAACATTCATCCTGCCCAATTTATGAATGGACTGTGACTTGTCTTATGGATGGGCAACACCTGCTATCTTCCTAAGATCCTGTTTTCTTCCTGAATTTTGGCAAATCTCCACAATAGGCTCATGGATTTCTGTCCATGATATGTACCAAATCCAAACTGTGACATGGTCATGTACTGGATAGCTGAAGGGAATGGCGAACATCTCAGAAAACTCAGATATCAATATGACCAGGAAAGTCTCAGTGGAGAAACCCTGCTTTGGGCCTTTTGCTTACCTATTGTTCTGTTGCCCTGAATGTCAGGAAGGTCTTTGCCTCAGGCCACCCCTTTTTGAAACCTGAAAAAAATAGCTTTCAAAGGGAAATGAATGGGCATCACCTATGGCTCTTTGCTTAATTGCTTTGGAAAAGAATGTGTCTGATTCAGCCTCTTGGCCCTGTGTGAGGCTGTGGCTTAGATTCTCAGCACCTGATGGATCTAAAGAAAGATCCCATGTGTGCATCTAAAACCAAAATGGCAAAAAGATCAGTAATTGTGGATGAAGACTCTTGCCTTCCGCTCTTTGGTTCCTGATCTCCATCAAGTGAGCATTGGAATCCTTTGGGTCAAATGAGTTTTTCAAAGCCCTGCAGAGGCTAGACCGTGGTGCTTGGGTTTTCTCATGACTCCAATTCACACAAAGAGTCTATACAGGACAGTCAGTAAGCCTCAAGTTGGTGAAGCAGAGTAGTATTAAGGGCAGGCCTATTTGATCACTCCTGGTTCAAAGGAAGGGTACCCAGGGCACCCTGACTTTAGGAAAATGAAGGTCAAGGGAGATTATTTTGGACACTGTCTTGGGCTGACCCCTCATGGAAACCTCGAACCAGAAGTTATGATGAGTGTCTATATGGAAGAAGATGAGGGCCATATGGGAGTGTTTTCATTCAAATGTGGTCAATTGTGTTGTAGTTGGAAGAGATGCGTTGGTCCACTTCGGCTTGAACTCTGTTTTGTGTCAAAACACACATGGACCTCACATTGTAGACCTCAATGGGCCTGGCTTCATGTGACCATTTGGCCACTCTTTGGGAAGCTTTGCCTGTGAGAGTTCTCCAGAGCTTTCATTGAAATGAACTTTTTCACCATTTCATGGTTCCTGAATGAATTGAAAGCCACAGTGCCTTCAACTTCATCCATGAAAAATGGCTAGATAAATACCATGATATTTTTGAAATTTTCATGACCAGTTGGCACTGGAGAACCATTGGATGACCTATTGCTGATCATGAGTGTACCAGACAGTGCCTTGGTTGACTGGGTTTCATGAAAATGGTGTAGAACAGAGATGCCAGTAAGTTGGAGCCTAATGAATAGTGGGCCTAGAGAAGTGGTGTGTAGGTGTGTGATAAAACATCTGTGGTGGGGCAATGTGGATCTGCCATCATCTTCCCAATGGCTTGTGACTGACATGGTGAAGCCAGAAGACCATTCAATGTAAAGGTATCTTGTTATATGGAGAGTTTTCAGGGCAATGTTCAGAATAAGTTTGCTATGGTCAAGGGGGCAAGCTATGTGGGATAGAAGCCTGGTTGGTGCATTCTCCTGCAGACCATGAATCACCACATGTGACAGAACTCCCTCCAGCTCTGTGTCCCTGTTGATCTCCTTGTAATTCGTGAAGCAAATACCAAACTCCCAGAGCAGCAGCAAGAAACACAAGGAATACTGGAGGATGACCAAATGGCTTCACAGTCCACATGGGGAGACACTTAGCCCGCATTTTATCTACAATGAGAGAATTCAGCACTACTGCCTAATGTTCATTGGAAAATAAGAAACCATTTCCTCCAGGTCACATAGATGCATACCTAGCTTTGATGGTCTCACTACAAAGAAGCTAAAGCTCCTAACAAGAACATATATTTCAAGTGCCCAAACTCAGAGGCAGTTTCTCAAGAACTATATAGGCCAACAGAGCTACATGTTTGTGGAGTGTTTACCCTTTCCTTACTTTTGGAAACTCCTCTACCAACTCCAAGGTTGTGAACTCCTGAGCATTTTCCATGCCATATATGTATTCACAGATTTTCTAACTCTTCTCCTTTAATTGGGTCTTACTTGGGACGAAAGTAATGTCAAGGCAATGTCCTGGATAAGAGTGGGAAGATTTTTGTGTATCACATATGTACATACACATTGAATTCATTTTCCAATTTTCCAATCGAAACACTGAATTATTGACACTAACCCCAACCCTACTAGACTCTGACTACTAATCCTAATAAGATGGATAAAAATAACCCAAACAGAAAAGAAATACAAGCAGTTCAGAGGAGTCATGGTGTAGAGTTGGACTTGCCTTTTGCATTATATACAGTAGGAGTTATAAATATATTCAATTTTTTTGTTGAAATTGCTCTCCATGTGTTTCTAAAGTTAACAAAGATGTGAATTCCTGTCTCCCTTTCTCTGTACCTATTCAGCACATCAATTTTTAAATGCTCATATAGAATACTAGCTGGTACCACACGTACATTCTTGTGGGGTGGCTGACTTGGCAGTTACAAATTGTAAGAGATCACTCCTCCTAAACGCTGTTGGAACTGAAAATTAAACTTATTGGTGAGCTTCTTCGTTGAACAACATCATACATATATCCATATTCATTCATATATATATGTATTTATGTATGTGTGGATAGTATATATTTCATGGTGAATTTCGATTGGCATATATATTGCTATTTTAATGTCTGTGTGTGTGTGTGTGTGTATGTGTGTGTGTATATATATATATATATATATATATATATATATATATATATATACACTCTCCAGATTTTTCACATAATGAAATATGTGTCTTATTATGCACTCCCCAAATTTATTCATATTCATATATGTGGATTAATAATGAACTTTTCAAAAGATTATTCTCAGAAATATTCATACACCTGAAATACATATTTGTTTCCTAGTATGGACAACTAACTTCAGTGAATAATGCATACAAATCCTAAAATTTCTACAGTAACTGACCCAGTTTAACAGCAATGCAAGTAGATTCCTATGGGACCTGATGTGTATTTTGACGTTCATTTTTATCAACACTAGTACATTACTATTTCTTCAGTTTATTCACATCATAGGAAACATATTTCATCCACAAGTTAGCAAATTAATACGCATTTGTTTCACTTTCAATCACGACCTGCTTCAGAACACATGTATTCCTCCATGTTTCTTGAGTTGTCTTTTCATGATACTATTTTCCAAACACATTATTTTCGATTTCCATAATCAATTTTGAAGCAAAATTCACACAGAATTCATGAGAAAGCATAACCCTATAATTAGCATTAGATATATAACTGGTTGGAATGAATGATTGTATATCAATATGAGATTTCTTATATATTTTCAGATATCAATTCAATCCGTTATTTAAAGTGGAAACAGGTATATTATTTATTCACAATATGGTCTATTCATGCATTATCTCTATAATCATAGACACAGGGTACACCTCTTTTACCCCTAATACTAATTTATATGTCTTCAAAATTTTGCTCCCAGAAATGGTAAAAGAAATACTCATGTTATCTGAGCTATATATACATTTTATCACAGTAATATTCTGGACACAAAAGGCAAAGTTCATCCTTATGATTGCACAAAAGCCTAAATGGAAAGTGAACAAGGATTACTAAAAACATCCATGTCTAGGTTGCCTAATGCTCTCAAATGTCAATCCTATTGGTGACTACATATTTGTTTCTTCCTAAGATTATATATTCAAACTCAACCCTGTTGAAAATGTCTAATCCTATCACTCACTTTATAGTTTGCCTGATTCCGTGATTTCTCTATTGATATTTGCTTTTCTACATATTTTTTCCCAGTTCATCATTGTGACTGACTATTCACATGTACTGATATTTACATTCACTCTCTGACCGAAACCCTATTGCTAAAGAACATTTGGTCAAAATCCTATACTGACTCTTCTCCAGCAACCTACTGACTATCTTCCAGATCCTACCGACTATCCCTGTTTGAGTGGATGTTCTCTTCTACATTCAATCATCCAAGGTACAAGGTTCTATATCATTGTATATCAATTTATCTGAGACATTTGTGCAGAACGTAATTCAAACCTAAGTATCCCAAACAAGGGCCCAGTGCCCTTCTGGGCTTCAAATTTTACCTAGATTTCTGATTTCATACTTATATTTCACCTCTATATTCTTATAAATATCGCATTTTCCCAATACCATTATTCATTCAGCAGAATGATTCCTAACCCAAATCAAAAGTGTTTTTAACCATAACCATATATTGTTCCCTCAATCTAACTTTACAGAAGAGCAGGGACAGAGTTGTTCTTACAAAATAGGAATGTAGGGGATATTCCTCCTGCTGAGAACTTCAAGGGTCCATGCAGAAATGATCCCTGGAGAAGATGTAGGCAGCTATGAAGGATCTGAGAGAGCAAAAGTCATCTTCCATTAGAAACATCCTCGTCAGGATGAAGGGTTTTGTATGAATCAGCCTCTCTCTTCTTAATGTAGAGAAGATGGACCAAACCAGGCCTGTGTGGAGAGCTGTTCCCGGGTTCCTATGTTTGGTATACCATTCTAACTTGTGAAAGTGTCACAGGAAGTAGGGGGAGCCTCCAACTCATGGGACCATTGGAAGCAACTGTTAGGACAAAGTGGTTTTTAAGGCAGAGACTTCATTCAGTTCCTGAAGGGAGTGACCTCACCTCACTTCCTTGGTGATGGAACTCTCTGAACTTGGGATCCAGGAAGCCAGGCAACCAGAGACAGTCCCAGTCCCAGTCCCAGTAGTCTCAGTTGTTTGGATTTACCAAGGACAGATTCAGTCTTTCTTGGTACCTAATGATGTGAGGATGGCCAAATGCCAGGAAAGCTCTGAATGGCGGCTGTTCCTGAGAAAGCAGGTAGTGGCTCACCAGTGTTTCCTGACCACTTTATAGAGGTGGCCAAGGAGTCCAAATCTGAGACAGGACAGGCAATTTGGCGGGAACTGTGTATGGCCCACCAGTCAGAAGTCACTCCGGATAGTCACAGACATTCTTGGGGGAAGGAGGTGCCTTTGTGGTTGTGGGTGTGGGTTTGTGGTTTTGTCTCATGTTCTGAGAATAGGTAGGAAAGGCGATGTTTTTTTTTGTTTGTTTGTTTGGAGTGAAATGTTTCTTGTAAGTCGTTTGACAAGGCTAGTGTTTCTATGTCTGTGTATCTCACTGTGTCCGTGGTTTTACACATGAGAAAAAAGAATGCATCAATGGATGTGTCCTGTCTTGTAGAAAGCTTCCCAGCATTTATCCTGCCCAATTCATGAATGGACTAGGGCTTGCCTTATCGATGTGTTCCTGACCCCCATCAAGTGAGAATAGGGATCCTTTGGGTCAAATGATTTCTTCAAAGCCCTGCAGAGCCTAGCCCATAGGTTTTTGGGTTTTCTCATGACTCCCAATCATATAAAGAATCTATACCTGACATTCAGTAGGCCTCAAATTGGAGATGCAGAGCAGTATTAACAGCAGGCCTATTTGATCACTCCTTGTTCACAGGAAGGGTGTCCAGGCCACTCTGACTTTAGGCAAATGAGGGGGAATGGAGCTTATCTGTTACACTGTCTTGGGCTGCATGCACCACTCATGGAAAACTCCAGCCAGAAGTTCTGATGAGTGTCTATATGGAAGAAGATGACAGCCATGTGTGAGTGTTTTGGTTTTAATTGTGGTCATTTGTGTGGCTGTTCGAAGAGATGACTGGATCCACCTGGGATTTAACTCTGTTGTGATTCCTCTTAGAGACTGAGTTCTGGAACTGACCTCAGAGAAGAATTGCCATGAAATGTGTTGGGATTTTAGAAGGCCACGCATGATAATCGCCCTTAGAAACTTAGATTGAGGGCCACGGTGGCTTTCCACAGAGCACTGGTAATCTCAGCCAGGATATCACATGATTTTATTCTGAAAGACTTGGTAGCCATAGTTGAGAGTCTAAACACACATGAACCTCATATTGCAGACCTCAATGATCCTTGCTTCATGTGACTTTGGCCACTCTTTGGGAAGCCTTGTCTGTTAGAGTTCTCCAGAGATTTCATTGAAATGAACTTCCTCACCATATAATGATTCCTGTATGAATTAAAACTCACAGTGCCTCCAACTTCATCCTTCAAAAATGACTAAAGAAATACGATCAAATTTCTGAAATTCCCATGACCAGGTGGCACTGGAGAACCTTTGGATGTCCTGTTGCTGATCATGAGTGAAAGAATTCCCCACGCAAAGACACTTAGCTGGGAGAATTCCAATTTTATTTCAATAAGCTGTGTGCTTATATAGAACTCAGGGGGAGATGGTAGGGCTTAGATAAATGGCAGGCAATCCATTTATTGGCAAGTTCTTTCAGATATCAGCTCCGGAGCCCAGGAATTAGTTCTCATTGGGGCTAAGGTTCCCCGCCAGCGGGATTTGAAATTGACGCGGGTGGGATAGTTCACACGGGCGGGAACTTTTCGTCACTGCAGAAAAGAAGAAGGCAGGAAGAAGAAGTCCTTAGGCACCATGTTGGGGTTTTTACTCTGGGGAATGGCTGCCGTTTATACTTTTTCCAACATTCCTCTCTTTTTGTTTTCTTAGGAAGTGTGGCATTGTTGGTCAAATCCGGCTGCTTCCTGCTGTTTAGGGGCGCTGTGGGGCCTAGAAAGGGAAGTGGAGGAGTGCTCAGGGGGCAGGTCTGGGTATATCATGGCAGCCAGAATGAAAACCCAGTGGCTATAGACAGTTACTTCCGTAGGGTTGAAGTCTATGAAAGTTCCCTGAAGCCACAAGTTGTCGATGGCATGGAACCAGTCCTGGATGGAGGAGTTTGTTGGTATCAGACACTGGTCCTGAAACAGAGACTCTAGAAAATACTGGAAGCGTTGCCTGGACATGGCATCATCAGCACCTGAAGAAGATCAGAGCAAATACAAACAGAATGAAGATAAAAATCAAAGCAAAAGTCAATTTTTGGCAGAAGTACCATGTTGGGGGACTGACAGAGAAGAGGCCAAGGGCCATGAGGAAGCTTAGAAGGACATAAAGACTCATTAATCCAAGATGGCAGATTAAGAGGTTCTCCGAGCTCGTTGTCTCTTGCCGTGTGATGTCCATTCCATTCCATCGTGCCTGGTAGTGAGCTTCAGCACTGAGTGAACTGTTCTCTTGGAGATGTTGGGGGTTCATCGTTCATCAGAGGCTGGCATGCCTAAGCAAAAGCTGGTTGAATGTTTGATTAGAAATTGTTTTGCAGTTGGCTTTGAAGAAACTTCATTATGCAGGGCAAGAGAGCACAGAAAAGGAGCATCCCAATAAGGGGCCCCAAGATAGGTAGTAAGTACATGGCAAGAGAGGATTGAAGGAACCCCGTTATGGAATTGGAGGAGGTAGGTTTGAGCAATTGGGTCGATAATTCCTGCAATTACACAACATTTTTTTCTATTAGCCCAGATTCATTAACATAATAGCAACATTCCTCTCTGAGGAACAGTCATGTACCCCCTTTTTCTGCAGTGAGAAGATCAATTGCCCTTCGGTTCTGTAAAGCCACTTGTGCCAATGAAGTAACCACCATTGCAAGGAGCCCAGAGACTCAGCAGTGGTATCCGAGTGCTTCCTGCAGTTTTTGTTGCAGGTCACTGGATGCCCATAGAGCATGACCTATAGCTTTACCAGAGAGTCCGAGAATCGCCACTGAGGTTGTTAATGTATGGCCTACCAGAACCGGCAGAAAGACTGCCCTACGGGTGCGGGAAGGTAGGGCCAACTGTCGAAATTTGGTGGGAGTATTCAAAGACAGCTGAGGAACTACAGTAACCAAGAAACAGGTGCCAGAGACATTGATCGTTGAGGTTCTTAAAGACCCATTACACCAGAGAAAATGTCCAGGTTTCATAAATGCAGGGCTCGATGGGGTGCTATAGCTCAAGGAACAAATGGGTAAAGGATTCATTATTGTCAGGTGGAAACAGATGAAAGGAAATGAAGTATTGGTGGAATATCTTTCCCATAGTGGGATACGTGTCACATGTAGGGGTTGTCCTTTCTTAGAGAAATTGTAGGTTTTTGCTGAAATATTTCCTGCTGATAATGGGACCGCTGCTAGAAGTGGATGACTAAGTGAAGCACAGAGAAAGAACTGAGAAGTAGGCACAGAAAGAGGGGTGGAGTTTAATAATCAAAGAGTTTTGTGTAGCAAATTGAGCCATGTGGGAGGGGGACCTGAGGGGTTTGAAGTCTCTGAATCCTTTTTGGATGAGCTATGGATAAGATCTCGAAGTTTTGATTCTGACTCCTTAATGTGTTCGACTACCTGGATGGTTGCCTTAGGTGGCGTAATCAGGGTGCGGCCAACAGTCATCCACATTGTGGGTCTGGCTGAGGTTGTCCGAGCATAGACAGCAAACTCAACATAGTACCAACGTTTGGCCTTGGGGTCAGGTATATATAAAGTTTACCATCCATTGTTATCAGATGAAGAGCCTTTATGTCACTTTAGGTAACTAGAAGTCTTACCACTCACTTGGTTCAGGGTAACCAAGTGAGTGGTAAGTAGAGCTACCACGTTCATAATGGAACCTGCATGACTTATAGGGGCACCCTTTATATATCTCAGGCCACCAATGAAAATAGTCTTTGGTTTGATCAAAAAGGAAGCAAATGAAAGGCCAGTTCCAGCTACCAGCGACGAAGGTCCTTGAAGGTGACAATTTTAGAGAAATTGAAGTGCAATTGTGGATGAAGCAAGTAGTTGCATCCACTGCACGGACCTTCTGCATGCCATGTTCTGAGTATCGTTCCTGAAG
Organism: Callospermophilus lateralis; assembly: GCF_048772815.1. Taxonomy (NCBI): domain Eukaryota; kingdom Metazoa; phylum Chordata; class Mammalia; order Rodentia; family Sciuridae; genus Callospermophilus; species Callospermophilus lateralis. Next base: position 513,542 of record NW_027516521.1, on the reverse strand, counting down.
AGTGAAGAAATACATGGTAGGAGACGAGGGTAAAGACCAGTCCCGACAGAGCACAGAAAATAAGCAGAGCACAAAAAAACAAGCAGTTTGAGAAGACTAGGGTGTTTGGAGAGCTCATTGTGCCTTTTTTAAGAGGAATTGTTCTGCGGGGAACACCGTGTTAGCCGCAACTTAAATGGGTGAGATGGGTGTGGAGAGCAGGAGTAAAGGGGAGGTTCAGGAGGTGATTCTTGGAGTTCCTCTGGGGTGGTCCTGTCATCAGCAGGTGGGGCGTCCTGGTGATATGGCTTCAACCTAGATATGTGAATCCAAGAGGTGAGACGGTTGTCTGGTAAGGAGAGTTTCGAGGTGGTGGGGGTGCAGAGAATGACAGGATAGGGGCCTTCCCATTTTGGGGCAAGAGTCCCTTTCTCCTCTGGGGTATTACAATAGACTAGACTCCCAGCTGTTAAGGGAGGAGTGTTTGGAGCGTAGACTGGGTCCGGAAGAAGCCAGTCCTGATATTTCCAGAGTTCCGAGCAGAGATGAAACAAGAGAGGCAAAGACAAATCTCAGGTGAGAGGTCCTTGTGAAATGACTAACCCAGGGGGTATAAGAGGTATTTCATACCTTAAATCAAAGGGAGACAGTAAAGATGGTTTCTTAGGTAGAGCTCTGATTCGAAGCAAAGCCAAGGGAAGGAGTTTGACCCAGTCTAAGTTTAATCCCATTGTCAATCTGGTAAGGACTTCCTTTAGAGTACGATTTACCCTTTCCACTTTCCCTGAAGCCTGGGGGTGATATGGACAGTGGAAATGCCACTTGAAGGAGAGGGCTTGAGAGACCTTTTGTGTGATCCTAGAAATAAACTCAGGGCCATTGTCAGATTGTAGGGAAGTGGGCATACCAAACCTGGGGATGATGTCTGTCAGAAAGATTGAAGATACAGTGGAAGCCTTTTTATTGGAAGTGGGAAATGCCTCATCTCAACCAGAGAAAGTGTCCACAAATACAAGGAGGTATTTATTGTGCCGTACTGTGGCCATGTTGGTGAAGTCTACCTGCCAGTCAGCAGCGGGAATGTGTTCCTGGTCTTGGTGGGAAGGGAAAGGTTTGGGCCTTAAAGGAGTATGAGGGTTGGTCCGCTGACAGATCTGACAATTAGAGGCTATATTCTGTAGCATGGCTTTGTCAGAGGGGGTGAGGGAGAAGAAGCTCTGTAAAAAGAGGGTCAAAGACTGAGAATTGGAATGGAATAGAGTATGAAGGAACTTGAAAAGATCCTTGTTCTTACTGGAAGAAGTAGTGGCTTCAGATGAGATGTCTAAAGTGGCCATTGTATGTCCCCCAGGGGTGGGGCATAATTGGAATTGGTGGCAGCCATTCGTGCCACCTGGTCAGCTTTGGCATTGCCCTCAGTGATAGGAGAGCAGTCCTTCTGATGGGACCTACAATGGACAACTCCCAACTGGGTGGGTAAGTGGGAGGCCTTTATCAGATTGGTTATAAGAGCCGAATTAGTGATCGCATTACCTTTGGTGGTAAGTAGTCCTCGCTACTTTCATATTGCAGCATGGGATAATAAGATATGGAAGACATATTTTGAGTCAGTATAAAGAGTGAGGGATTTGCCTAGTGCAAGAAGGCAGGCACGAGTGGCTGCTATAAGTTCAGTCTGCTGGTTGGTAGTTCCTGAAGGCAGAGCTTTGGCCTCTATAATCTCAGTGGCTGAAACTACAGTGTATCCAGAGTAATGAGTGCCATTCTACCTAAAGAAACTGCCGTCAGTGAAACATATGAGGTCAGGCTTGGTGAGTGGTCCCTCAGAAATGGAAGAATGACAAGGGAGGAAATCATCTAAGGTTTCCAAGCAATTATGAATTGGTGTGTTAGACGTGGGAGTCATTGGGAGCAGTGAGGCAGGGTTCAGTGCAGAGCAGGGGAGGAAAGTAATATTAGGGTTTTCCAGAAAGGAAGTGAGCAGCGACAGAACTCTTAATGGAGGAAGGGTTTGAAGGCCCTTGTAAGCTAAAAGATCCTTCAAGTGATGTGGGGAGTGGATAGTTCAAGGGACCCCAAAAGTCAATTTAGATGCTTCTTTGTGTAAAATTTGTCCAGCAGCCAGAGCTCTTAAGCAAGGGGCCCACCCACGGATGGTAGGGTCTATTTTATTGGACATATATGCCACAGGTGCAAATGTAGGCCCATAGTTTTGACCTAAGACCCCAAGTGCTTACTCCCCTTTTTCATGGACATATAGATGAAATGGTCTTGAAAGATCAGGAAGGTGAAAGGCAGGTGCCTTTAAGAGGAGTTGCTGAAGTCTTCAGAAGTGGTAGTTGGGAGAGGAGGCAAGAGATTCACTAGGGGGTCCATTTGCTAGGTCATACAGGGGTTTGGCTAGAAGAGAATAATTTGGGATCCAGGCCCTAAAATAACCTGCTAGTCCTAGGAATGATAGTATTTCAGCTTTCGTATGGGGCACTGGAAGATAAGAGAGGAGTTGCCTCCTATCCAGTGTTATTTTCTTTTTCCTGGGTGTAAGGCAAAAAACAAGATAGGTGACAGAATACTGGGAAACATGGGCCTTGTGGGGAGACACCCTATATCCCTTGTATGCTAGGAAATTAAGAAGCTTGGCAGTGTGGGATTGAGAGTGTTCCCAAGAGGGACTACATAGAAGAAGGTCATCAACATATTGAAGGAGAGTAGAGTCAGGACAGGTCGGGTTAAAGGATGTGAGGTCCTGGGCAAGAACTTGGCTAAAGAGATGAGGCCTATCCCTGAATCCCTGTGGGAGGACAGTCCACGTAAGCTGACGAGAATGGCGGGTGTGTGGGTCAGTCCACGTAAAAGCAAAGATATCCTGAGATTTTGATGACAAGGGAATAGAAAAGAATGCATCTTTTAAATCTAGGACCAAGAAGTGTGTAGGAGTGGCAGGGATCTGAGAGAGGCAGGTGTAAGGGTTGGGCACTAGCGGGTGGATAGGGACCACAGAGGAGTTGACAAGGCGAAGGTCTTGAACCAGCCTGTAGGATCCATTAGGTTTCTTAACTGCAAGAATGGGCGTGTTGAAAGGAGAGTGTGTAGGCCTAAGATACCCCTTTTGTAATAAATCCTGGATGATGGGTTCTAATTGGAGGAGGGCTGTGGTTGTGAGTGGATATTGTGGTTGACTAATATATCTTGAAGGGTCCTGTAAGACAATATGAATAGGACTGCATTTAGCCATAAAGGGTGTAGTTGTGTCCCAAACCTCAGGGTTAACTGGTTTAGATAGTCGTGGGAGAGTACATGAGGGAGGTGTATCTGCCCCTAGGAACATCAGGAGGAAATGAAAGGTAGGAGAGGTGTGGGGTGATATGTGAATGGTGACTTTTAATAGTGAGAGTATGTCCCTTCCCAGAAGGGAAATGGGGCAATGGCTCATAACAAGAAAAGAGTGTGTGAAGGACAAAAGGGATCCCTGCATATAAAATGATAAGGAGGGAAGCTTTTTGAGGGAAAATCTGTTTACCTCCTTCCCCGACAATAGGAGTTCTTGAGGGTGTGGTAGGACTCACCAGTATACAAGAGGAAGAAAATGAAGCTTCCATCCACCAGGAAGGTGACCCTAGGCTCTTGCTTTTTGATGGTAATAGTCGGGAGAGAAGGCCCAGGGCTCTATCAATCCTCCTCTGCCAAGCCCAGGAGAGGCTGGGGTTGCCGGGTGGCTGACCAACCTCCCTTCTGGGTTGTTGGGCAGTCTGCCCCCCAGTGTCCCATTTGATGGCATTTTGGGCAGGAGTTGGAGAGTGTCCTCGGCGAAGGACAATCCCTTGCCCAATGTCCCTCCTTACCACATTTGAAGCAAGCTTCTGGGGGAGTCTTATTGGGACGGTGTGGTGATGGGCCTTCTCTGAATGACCTGGGCCAACATTTGGAATTTGGCATTTTCAGCCCTCTGCCTGGTGCGTTCACTTTCATCCTCTCTACCATGAAAAACCTTGAAAGTGACAGCGAGGATTTCGGTCTGAGGAGTAGCAGGGCCCTGTTCAAGCTTTGTAAGCTTGGCTTTAATGTCAGGGTAGCTTTGGGCCAGAAAATATGTCATTAAGACATGACGGCCATCAGGGGTTTCTGGGTCAAGGTTTGTGTACTGTTGAAGGGCCTTGGTTAGTCTACCCAGGAATTCTGAAGGTGTTTCCTCCTTCCTTTGAATGACCTCCTGCACCTTTTGAAAGTTAACAGACTTGCAGGTGGCCTTTTTCAGGCCCGCCAAGAGGCAGGATGTAAAAAGGTCACGAGACTGTAAGCCTTCAGGGGTGTTGTAATCCCATAGGGGATTCTGCTCTGGGACAGCATGAGGGCCTGTGGGGTGGTTAGGATTGGTCCTATGATTTTCATCAGAATGGGCATGGGCTACCTTCCAGACCCATTGCCTTTCCTCAGGGAGAAGTGTATTGGCCAAGAACATGTAGATGTCATGATGAGTGAGGCTATATTCTTGCAGGACCCATTGAAACTCCCGAATGTAAGTGGTGGGGTCAGTGGTGAAAAAGCCTAACTTCCTCTCTAGCTGAGTAATGTCCGACATGGAGAAGGGCACGTGGACTCTGACGACACCCTCGGGACCAGCTACCTCACGAAAGGGTGTGATTGTCTTGGGGGTGGAAAGGAGTCCCTTAGACCTGGTAACAGAAGGACTGAAAGAGGCAGGTGGCGCACAGGAAGGAGAGGGAGAGGAAGGGAGTGTCTCTGTGGAGGAGGAGGAGGTGGAGCAGGCAGAAGATGGCGTAGGGGAGGGTGATGATACGGAAGGCTGAGGATCCATGGAATCAGGCAGAGGAATAGGAAGGTATAGCGGGAGAGAAGGGGCAGATGGGGCTGGGGAAAAAGGTTGGTGTTCATCTGCTAGGTCGAATGAGGAAGAATCTGTGAATTCAGGAATAGAAGTAGGGGAAGAGAGGGGTTTGCAAGCAAAGAGGACCTGAGAGGGAGGGCAAAAGGAGCAGAGAGCAAGGTGCTGTGTGTGAAGGCTAAAACCTTCAATGCAGGGAATCTTCCTCCACTTTTTTAGATGCTGGCAGTAGTTAAAAAGTTCCCGGAGGAGGTTTGAATCTAAGGAGCCTTCTGGTGGCCAATGATTGCCATTATCCAGTGGATATGTAGGCCAATCTTGTGTACAGAATTTGATTAGAAGTTTGGGTTGATGTCTGGTGTGAGGGAGAGTGTGGCCAGATTTTTTATTAAACATTTGAGAGGTAAGGCTTCAGGTACAGACGAAGAGGTGCCCATAGTCACAGGGAGAGATGGAAGAGAGAGAAAGAGAGAGAGAGAGAGAGAGAGAGAGAGAGAGAGAGAGAGAGAATAAGAGTAATCGAGAGAGACAAAGAGAAAACCCCAGGTTTGAATGGCTTCCAGGAAGCTCAGGGCAAACAGGAGTCAGGTGGGCATCCCCAAAATGACCAGCCATCACGAGGAAATACAGAGGGCACTACCTGGTCGTCACCAGTGAAGTGTGATCTGTGAGACCAAAAGGGATTGGAGCCAAGGGCAACCTGACATCAGGAAAGTTTTTGAGCGCATGAGAAGAAGTCAGTAATGAAAACAGAACTCCGGCTCCGGCAGAATGCAGTTCCAGTCCGGGAGTTCCGTTTTCCCGGAGCAGAGAGGCAGCTTCAGCCAGACACAGCAGCCCCACAGGAAACAGCAACTCTAGCCGGCAGCAGCAGCGGCAGTGGATCAGGGAAAACCACAGAGCCTCTTGTGTAAACTCAGAAGCCTCAAGCCCCAAAGGGAAACGGAACACCAGAGGGTCCACTGCCACTAGTAAAGGTCTTAGTAGGAGGAATTTCCTCTCCCCTACCAGGCGTCTGGAGTGTGCCGGACGATCAGGGTCACAAAACCAGTGGCAGCCCAAAGGGAGTTGACAAGCCGGGGTCAGGGGAGGATTACCTACATCAGATCAGTGGTGAGTGCAGAAAGCCGGCGTCTGAAAAGAGCGGACTAGGGCAGAGTGTCTCGGCGGATTGGGGGATGGGGCTCTTGTTGGAATGAGCTCACCCGTATCCTCTCACGGGGCACCAGAATGAAAGAACTCCCCATGCAAAGACACTTCACCAGAATTCCAATTTTATTGCAAAAAGCTGTGTGCTTATATAGAACTAAGGGGGAGATGGAAGGGCTTAGATAAATGTCAGGAAACCCATTTATTGGCAAGTTCTTTCAGATATCAGCTTCAGAGCCCAGGAATTAGTTCTCATTGGGGCAAAGGTTCTTTGCCAGCGAGATTTGAAATAGGAGGAGGCGGGAGAGTTCACACGGGCGGGAACTTTTCGCTTAACTGCAGAAAAGAAGAAGGTAGGAAGAAGAAGTCCATAGGCGCCATGTTGGGAATTTTCTCTGGGTTATGGCTGCCGTTTATACTTTTCCCAACAATGACTATACCAGACAGTGCCTTGATTGACTGGTTTTCATAAAAATGGTGTTTAACAGAGATGCCAGAAAGTTGCATCGTGCTGAGTAGTGGACCTAGTGCAATGGTGGGCAGGTGTGTGATAAAACATCTGTGGGGTGGCCATGTGGATCTGCCATTGGCTTCCAAATGGCTTGTGACTGACATGGTGAAGCCAGAAGACCCTTATATGTAAAGGCACCTTGTTATATGGAGAGGTTTCAGGACATTGTTCAGAATCAGGTTGCTATGGTCAAGGAGGCAAGCTTTGTGGGATAGAAGTCTTGTTCTTGTATTCTTCTGCAGACCCTGACGCACCACACGTTACAGAATTCCCTCCCGCACTGTGTCCCAGTTGAAAACCTTGCATATCATGAAGCAAATACAAAACTCCCAATGCAACAGCAAGAAACACCACGAAAATGGAGGATGACCATATGGTTTCACAGACCACATGGGGAGACATTTAGCCCCCAGTGGCCACAGTTTACCTACAAAGAGAGAATTCAGCACTGCTGCCTCATGTTCATTGGAACAGAAGAAACCATGTCCTCCAGGTCTCATAGATGCAGACCCAGCTTTGATGGTCTCACTAGAAAGGAAGCTAAATCTCCTGACAACAACATATGTTTCAAGTGCCCAACCTCAGAGACAGTTTCTCCAGAAGTCTCTAGGCCAGTAGACCTCCAAGTTTGTGAAGTGTTTACCCTGTCCTTTACTTTTGAAAACTCCTCTACCACTTCCAAGGTTGTGAACTCCTGAGCATATTCAATTCCAGATATGTATTCACAGATTTTCTAACTCTTTTCCTCTAATTGTGTCTTACTTAGGGCAAAGGTATTGTCAAGGCATTGTTCTGGATGAGAGTGGGAAGATTTTTGTGTAGCACATATTTACATACACTTTGGATTCATTTTCAAATTTTCCATTTGAAATACTGAATCCCTGACACTAACCCATACCCTACTAGACTCTGACTAAAAATCCTAATATGATGGAGAAAAATAACCCAAATAGAAAAGAAATACAAGCAGTTCAGAGGAGGCATGGTGTATATTTGGTCTTGCCTTTTGCATGATATAAGGTAGGAGTTATAAATCTTGTCAATTTTTTGTTGAAATAGTTATCCATGTGTTTTGAAAGTTAACAAATATGTGAATTTCTGTTTCCCTTTCTCTGAAAGCTATTCTGCACATGTGTTTTCATATGCATATATAGAATCCTACCTGGTATCACACGTAGATTCCTATGAGGTGGCTAACTTGGCTGATACAAAGTGTGAGAAGAGATCACTCCTCCTAAACGCTTTTGGAACTGAAAATTCGAACTATGAGTGAGCTTCCTAGTAGAACAACATTATACATAAATCCATGTTCAGTAAAATTAACATTTTTGGATCTGTAGATGATATATGTTTCACGATAAATTTTGATTGGCATATATATTGCTACTTTTTAATGTCTTTGTTTGTGTTTTGTGTGTGTGTGTGTATATATATATATATATATATATATATATATATATATACACTCTCCAGATTTTTCAAAATATGAAATATATGCATCTTATTATACACTCCCTACATTCATTCATGTTCATGTATGTGGATTTTTAGTAAACTTTTCACAAGATTATTCTCAGAAATATTCATTCACCTGAAATACATATTTTTTCCTAGTTCTGAAAACTAACTTCAGTGAATGGTGCATACAAATCTTAATATTTCTCCAGTAACTGACACAGTTTAACATTAGTGCAAGTAGATTTCTATGGGACATGATGTATATTTTGATGTTAATTTTTATTCAACACTGGTTCATTACTATTTCTTTAATTTATGCACATCATAGGATATATGTTTCATCCAGAAGTTAGTAAATTTATACACATTTGTTTCGCTTTCAATCACTTCCTGCTTCAGAACACATGTATTCCTCCATGTTTCTTGACTGGTCTTTTCATGAGACTTCTTTCAAAATGCATTATTTTCGATTTCCATAATCACTTTTGAAGCAAAACTCACACACTCTCCATGATAAACCATAACCCTTATATTACCATTTGATGTATAACTCGTTGAAATGAATGTATGTATATCAATATAAGATTTCCTGTATTTTTCAGATATCAATTCAATCCATTATTTAACGTTGGAACTAGTTATATTATTTACTCACAGTATGGTCTACTCATGTATTATCTCTATATTCATAGACACAGTGTACACCTATTTGTACCCCCAATACTAATTTATATGTCTTCAAAATATTGCTACAAGAAATGGTGGAAGAAATACTCATGTCTCCTTATCTACATATACATTTTATCACAGTAATATTTTGGACACAAAAAGCAAAGGTCACACCTATGATTGTACAAATGTAAATGTCGTTCTAGCGTTGGAGGAAGAGACAACCAACAGACTGTCTCATGAAACAGCAAAGGGTTTATTGTGGGTCCAGCATGCTGGGGCTCAGAGCTCACTTGAATAGAGAAGAGAGCCCTTAGAACATCTTAAGCAGAGCTTACATACTTAACTTGGAGAGGAAAGGGAGGGAAGTTTATTGGTGGTTCAGGGCGAATGGGCGGTTTGCGTGCAACCGGGTGAGGGATTACATTCTGCAGTTTGGCAGTTGGGGACAGCACATTCTGGGAACAAGATTACCAAACAGTTCTCAAGATTTCAATAGTGTTTTGTTAAGAATACAGAAAAACAGGAAGTGACAAATACCTATTTTATTAATCTTTCATATCCCACTTCTTCTTCTGGTTACGTTTAATCATAAAAGTGATCATTGAGGGGTGTCACATTTTATGTCTGCTAGTGGGATATATTGTTGTCTGATTACCAAAATTTAACTTGTCCAATTTGAGCTTGAAGAAATGAAACTACAAGGTGGAGCAAACAGGGTCTACAGTTAGCAATAATATGATGATTATTAATGGACCTGCCAGAGCTGATAAATGCGTAGTTAACCAGGGGGACTGTGTGAATGAAGACTCTAACCACCCTTTTTGGGCCTCTCTCTCTCGTTGACGCTCTTCAAGGCGTCTTCTCAATTTACTCATAGATAATTTTACGACCAATATGATCGGAATAAAAACAACATTATTCCCTCAATACAGCACAATGGGCCCCTTTTCTCATGAAGTGGAGGTTCAACCCTCGCCTGTTCTGTAAAACAACTTCAGAGAGAGATGTTAAAGATTCCTGTAAGGCTGTGATGGAGGTTTAATATCTTTAAGCTTTGGTCTACTGCTGCTTCTAATTGGGTCATTTGTTGTGTTTCATGGACTAGGGCAGTGGTTCCTGTGCCCAGCCCTGCAGCAACTCTTATTCCTAATAGAATGGCTAAAGTGAGGAATAGAGATTCCCGGCAGAACCGGGTTGTATGCCCCCCGCTATTTGATCTTAATGAACCTGCATCATGATAGAGCACTCTGGGAAACATCTGAACCATTACATAATTAATTGCACCAGTTGACAATTTTATGAAAACATAAACAATGTTTAAGTATATAGAATGATACTCTTGTAGGTATGGACAGGGCAAGGCACCTAAGATAGCACCGAAAACAGAGAAACAGTCCTATTTGGTTGCTACCGGATTTAGAGGGTATTGCTTCTCTTGTAATCAATTAATCCCCTGAACCGCAAGTTTAGGTAGTTTCAGAATTTTGTACCCAACATGTAATGGAAGGGGCTCAGAAGTTCACAGTCTGCAGAAGTCCCCAAAAAGCAGTTTTTGTTTCTGTTTTTTTTTTTTTTTCTCTCTTCTGGGCAAGTTAATTATTAAAGACACCTAGGAGGGGGAGAGCATTTTTCTTCTATTTTTTGTTTTCTCCCTGCCAGCTGTTACCATGGCGCACAGTTGGTAACTTCTTTATCTTACAAATGTAGCCATCCCTGTGAAGCCCCAGCTCAAGGCCAGAGTCCTTGTTCACATATTTTGTGAAAAACTAGTAAGGGGGTGTCTAGCTTAGGAGTGCTGATTTTTCCAGCCAGTTGCCAAGTAGAACAGGCAACACAAAAAGAGGAAGGTTATCTACATTGAACTGTTTTATAGGGACTCTTTTGCTGAAATTCCTAAAGTCAGCCATGCTGAAGAATTTTGGAGAAGGTCAGTTAAGACTTTTCTGTGGGCCTTGTACAGAGGGGGAAGACGGGGAAGGCGGGGGGTGAGAGCAGCTACGTGGATCTGTGTATGAGAAAGGAGAGATGTAAAAGAATAATAAGAAAGGGGTTTAGGATTTTCCTAGCAACCAAATTTTGACCAGTAAAACAGGTAGAGCAGAGGGGAAGACGGGAGTCAGTATCCCAAAAAGCCTCTGAGGGACTTTAAATTCTTAGTAACCTGTTTTCAGTGACGACAAAGCAACTTTTAAAGCCATTTTCATTACATCTTTGATAGGGGTCTGAGGGGTCTCCTCAGCTGGTTTGAGCTTTGGTATAGCTGGTAAGAGGACCTGGTGGGACCCGGTGCGGGCACTGACAGGAGAAGAGAGGAGTGAGTTGGTGGAGGGGTGCCTCAGTACTTGCTACCTCAGCAAGAGGGCAATTGTCTGAGAACCGAGGTTTGGGTTTTGATCTAGTAATTGGAGGGGAAAAATCAGGTTGCTGAAGTGGGAGTGACAGCAGAGATTCTGGAGCAGAAGGAAGAGGGTGAGGATCTATTGGAGAAGCATAGTTCAGGATGTGAGAGAAGGAGGGAATAGGCCTCCACATAGGAGAATCTCATTTCACCCTTTTGAGCACTTGCAGAAGTTAAAAATGTCACACAGAATCTGAGGATCTAGAGACCCATCTGGGGGCAATCAGTTTTGGTTGTCTAATTAGTAATATGGCCAATGCTGTGTACTGAATTTGATGAGGAGTTTGGATTCCACCAGGCAGCCCCTGTATGCTCACATCCCCATGACTTACAGAAGAAGTCGGCTTTTCCCCCACACAGCCATGGCTGTTTGTGGTTTTGATAGTCCGCCAGGAAAACATAGTAATCTAGGCTAGCCAACCTGCATCTGGCTCGTGTGTCCCTACATCCATAATGTTTGTTTCCATTATCTATGCTACAGAAGGGATTTAATGGAATTTTAGTGGGATCCTCTTTTTCTTAGATATCTCAATAGGAACGACCTATAGCCAGCTGACAAATGTCTGGGTTGAGAGATGGCCACCAGGTCCCTAAGGGGGCTGTATGGGAGATAGACCATACTTCTTGTCTAGTAGGATTTGTGATCAGCCATCGCTGCTGTACCAGCTGATGAGCATTAGGACTACTCGTGGCCAAGGGGAGAATCTATAGCCTTATCCACCTGGCGAATACACCATTTGAAAGGGTTACCACTCTTTTCCAGTATCCAGCCAGAGTCTGGACAGGGCGCAGGCTTGAGATGAGAGGCATGGATCCAGGAACTGATTCAGTCTGCCTTTACCACTGTAGGTGTTATAAGTAGCACCTGCTATGGTCCTTTTCAGCGGGGTTCCAGGGATGACACCTGATGTCGTCTTATGTAGAGGAAGTCTCTTACTTGATATTCATGTGGAGTCCCCTCGTCCCCAGGGTGGTAGGCAGTGGCCAGCTTTTTTAACAGGTATCGCTGAGTTCTTTCAAGAGCTTCTAGTCTGTCAAGCAAGGGGGTGTGGAAGGATCGTTAGGTCTTAGAGTTGGGCTTAGGTCCCTTACTGGAGGAGGGGCAACATAGAGAATATCATAGGGGGTTAGGTTACACAAAGAAACAGAGGGAGTATTTCTTGCATGAAACAGTGCATAAGGCTTGAGCATACTCTAATCTTTTATGCCGGTCTCTAAGCTTAATTTCGTCTAGGTCTCTTTAATGGTTCTATTTATTTTTTTTACCTGTCCTGAGCTCTGGGGTCTATAAGCACAATGTAACTTCCATATAATTCCCAGGGTCCTGGCTAACCCCTGACTTACCTGGGCCATGAACGCCATTCAAATATCATACCCTATTACCTTAGGCAGACCGGATCTTGGAAAAATATCTTTCACGATCTACTTGACCACCATTTGCGCCTTTTTTTTTTTTTTTTTTTTATGGGAACGGCTTCAATCAATCCTGAAAATATATCTATAAAGACTAGGATATATTTAGGTTCATACCTTGCTGGCTTAATTTCAGTAAAGTCCAATTACCAGAATTGTCCTTGTCTGGTTCCGCATAGGTGCTTTCCTGCAGGAACCTTGGAAGGGTAAGCATTAACCAATTGACAGACCCGACAGGCTTTTGTTACCCGTTCTGATATTTACTTTTTCTGTGAGTCGGTTAGTCGAAAACTCTGTTCTTGATCCTTCAGGAACACCTGTAGTTTCTTTGAACCAAGGTGAGTGAGTTGATGTACACTTTTAACGTAGTGTAGGGCTTTCTGTAATTGCAGGCTTCGCTCAGTGAAGTTGAGTATTTCAGTGTCAGTGTCCTTAGATATTATCAAAAGCTTGCTGGTGCTCAGGGATCCATTGGAATTGGGCATCCTCATTTAACAGAGGGTATGAAGGAGCAGCTAAGAACACAAACCCAGGTATCCATAACCTGCAAAAGCCAGCAGTACCAAGAAACTCTCTGTGTTGTCCCCTGTTCGATGGGGGTGTTATCTGCACAACAGTTTGTTTTCTGGACTCAGTGAGCCATCATTTACCGCCCCTAAGGGAATACCCCAGGAAGATTACTTCTTGCTGGCAAATTTGGGCCTTTTTGGCCGAAGCTCTATACCCGAGTTCAGCAATTTCAGATAGTTGTGCTTGGGTTTCAGACTCACAGTTTTCCTTGGTTTTGGCAGCCAGTAGCAGGACATCCACATATTGAAGCAGGGTGACTTCGGGGTGCGTAGTTCTGAAGTTGTTGAGATCTCTGTGGAGGGCTGCATCAAAGAGAGTGGGGGAATTTTTAAACCCCTGTGGGTGTCTAGTCCAAGTTAGTTGACCAGACGTTCCGGTTTCTGGGTCTACCCAGTCGAAAGCAAACAGAAACTGACTATCTTTATGCAGAGGCAAGCAAAAGAAAGCATCTTTTAAATCCAGCATCTTTTAAATCCAGCTGGGGCTAAGAGCTCACATGAATAGAGTAGAGAGCCCTGAGAACACCTTAAAGAGAGCTTATATACTTTCCTTGGAGAGGGCAGGGAAGGAAATTTTTGATGGGTCAGGGCGAGTGGGCGGTTTGTGTGCAACCAGGTGAGGAAGTACATTCTGCAGTTTGGCAGTTGGAGACAGCACATTCTGGGAACAAAAGTAGCAAACAGTTCTCAAGATTTCAACAGTGTTTTGTTAAGCATACGGAAAAACAGGAAGTGACAAGTACCTATTGTATTAACCTTTCACCTAAGCAAAATGCAAAGTGAGCATGGAATACTAAAATCAACCATGTCCAGATTGCCTAATGTTCTGAAATGTCAATCCTATTGGTGTCTACATATTTGTTTCTTCCTAAGATTATACATTTAACTTCAACCATGTTGAAAGTGTCTAATCCTATCATTCACCTTATACTGTGCCCGATTTCCTAATGTCTCTATTGATATCTGCTTTCCTACATATTTTCCCAAGTTCATCATTGTGAATGACTTTTCACATGTGCTAATATTTACGTTCACTCTCTAAAAGAAACAATATTTCTAATGAACTTTTGGTCCAAATCCTATATTCACTCTTTTTACTAAACCCACTGACTATCTTCCTAATCCTACAGACTATTCATTTTTGACTGGATGTTCTCTTCTACATTCAATCATCCAAGGTACAAGATCCTATGCCATTGCATATCGATTTTTTCTGAGACATCTGTGCAGAACCTTATTCAAAGCTAAGTATCCCACTAAAGGGCCCAACGCCCTTCAGGGCTTCAAATCGTACCTAGATTTTCTGGTTTCATACTTATATTTCACCGAAATATTCTTGTGAATATCACAGGTTCCCAATACCATTATTCATCCTGCAGAATGATTCCTAACCCAAATAGAATATGTTATTAACCCTAACCATACACTGTTCCCTCAATCTAACTTTACAGAAGAGCAGAGACAGAGCTGGTCTTACAATACAGGCATGTAGGTGATCTTCCAATTGCTGAGAACCTTAAAGGTTGATGCAGAAATGATCCCAGGGGAACATGTAGGCAGATATAAAGGACCTGAGAGAGCAAAAGTCATCTTCCATGGCAAACAACCTGGTCAGGATGAAACAATGTGTCTGAATCAACCTCTCTCCTCTTAATATAAAGAAGATGGACCAAACCAGCCTTGTGTGGAGAGCTTCTCCTGGGTCCCTATGGTTGATATACCATTCTAACTTGTGAAAGTGTCACAGGAAGTAGGGGCAGCCTCCATCTCAAGGGACCCTTGGAAGCAACTGTTAGGACAAAGTGGTTGCAATGGCAGTGATCTCATTCCGTTCCTGAAGGAATTGGCCTACGTCACATCTTTGGTGATGGAACTCTCTGAACTTGTTATCCAGGAAGCCAGGCACACAGAGCCACTCCCAGTCCCAATCCCAGTTGGCTCACTTGTTTGGATTTACCAAGGACAGAGTCTGTCTTTCTTGATACCTAATGATTTGAGGATGGCCAAATGCAAGTAGAGCTCTGAAGACAGGCCTTTCCTGAGAAAGCAGGTAGTTGTCAGCCCAGGCTCCTGACAACTTCACAGAGTTGGACAAGGAGACCAGATCTGAGAAAGGACAGGCCATTTCGGAGGAACATAGTATGGTCCACCAGTCAGAGGACACTCTGGAAAGTCACAGACTTACTTGGTAGAAGGAGGTGCCTTTGTGCATGTGGGTGTGAGTTTGTGGATTTGTCTCATGTTCTCAGAATAGGTAGGAAAGTCAGTATGTTTGGTTTGAAGTGGACTGTTTCTAGAAAGTCGTTTGACAAGGTGAGTGTTTCTATGTCTGTGTATCTCATTGTGTACGTGGTTGAAGACATTAGAAATAAGAATGCATCAATGGATGTGTCCTGTCTAGTAGAAAGCTTCCCAGCATTCATCCTGCCTATTTTAGGAATGGACTGCAGGTTTCCTTATCGATGGGCAACACCTACTATCTTCCTAAGTTCCTGTTTTCTTCCTGAATTCTGGCCACTCTCCAGAATAGGCTCATGGTTCTGTGTCCAAGATATGTACCACCTCCAAGCTCTGTGACATGGCCATGTACTGGATAGCTGAAGGGAATGCAAGCATCTCAGTAAACTCAGATATCAGTGTGACCAGGAAAGTCTCAGTGGAGAAACCCTGCTTTGGGCCTTTTGCTAACCTATTTGCCTGTTGCCATGAATGTCAGGAAGGTCTTGGCCTCAGGCCACCCCTTTGTGAATCCTGAAGAAAACTGTTTTCAAATGGTAATGAATGGGCATCATCTGTGGTTCTTTGCTTAAATGCTTTGGAAAGGGATGTGTCTGAATCAGCCTCTTGGCCCTGTGTGAGGTAGTGGCTTAGATTCTCAGCACCTGTTGGATCTAAAGAAAAATCCAATGTGTGCATCCAAAACCAAAATGGCAAAAAGATCAGTCATGGTTTATGAAGTCTCTCACCTTCCTCTTTAAGGTTCCTGATCTCCATCAAGTGAGAATAGGTATCCTTTTGGACAAATGAGTTCTTTCAAGCCCTGCAGAGATGATTGGGTATCGTCATGACTCCAAATCACATAAGGAAACTATACCTGACAGTCAGTAGACCTCAAATTGGAGAAGCAGAGCAGCATTAACGGCAGACCTATGTGATCAATCCTGGTTCACAGGAAGGGTGTCCAGGCCACACTGAGGTTAGTCAAATGAGGGGCAAGGGAGCTTATTTTGGAAACCCTCTTAGGCTGTGCCATTTATGGAAACATCCAGCCAGAAGTTATGATGAATGTATATATGGAAGAAGATGAGGGCCTTGGGTGAGTGTTTTGGTTTTAATTGTGGTCATTTTTGTGGCGTTTGGAAGAGATGACTGGGTCCACCTGGGCTTGAACTCTGGTGTGATTCCCCTCAGAGACTGAGTTCTGTAACTGACCTCAGAGAAGTAATTGCTTTGGAAAGGGATGTGTCTTAATCAGCCTTTTGGCCCTGTGTGAGGCTGTGGCTTTGATTTTCAGCACCATATGGATCTAAAGAAAGATCCCATGTCTGCTTCCTAAACCAAAATGGCCAAAATTGCAGTCATTGTGGATGAAGTCTCTCGCCTTCCTTTGTAAGGTTCCGAAAGAATAAAAGAAATTGAAATTGAAACGTAAAGAACCAGGTTTTGTAAAGTTTCCAAGCTGCACTCAGAAGCTGAAATTCCTGGGCATTTAAGACAATTCCCGGAACTGCAAATTAGATGTATGTTGAAATCTTCTCTGACCACCTAGTTACTTAACAACCTCTTCCCAGAAACCGTGCAGCTCAACACGTATACATCTCAGGGCTTCAACCAATCAGTTTAAATGTATACCCCTTCTCAGGGTTGACCAATCACCCCCTGCCTGACCTGTTCCCGCCAATGAATGTGCTAATCATGTTTTAGAGTTGGTATTTGATTTTCCCACGGTATATGGTGATTTGATAAAGGAAGCTATGATGTATGTAAAGTCCCTGCCCTCTCTAAAGAATGTATATAAAATCTGCTCAAGTTGTTCTCGGGGCTCTTTGTTCTTTGCTCCTCTGAAGTGAGCTCTGAGCCCCAGCATGCTGAACCCCCAATAAACCCTTTGCTGTTGCATGAGAAATTCTCCTGGTGGTCTTTTCTTCCGACGTTAGGCCCACCTTTTCATCTGGAGGCCCTAGCTGAGATATCCAGCAGTGACGAACAAAAGACCCCAACGGACTCCTCCGGGGGTAAGTAAGGTGCATCTTTCTGGTTTCTGGTTTCAGGCTAGGGCTTGGCAAAGTGGCTGTCAGTGAAGAAAATTAGCTCTCTGCGACGGTGGCTGACAGATGTGTCACAGAGCCACGGCCACGTCCCTGGGGGACACTACAGAGGACTCGGGAAATCGAGGAATAGTAGTTTCCTCAACTCGGTTATATTTTGCTTCAGGATTAGGTTTTCCAGCCCATCAGGTTTTGCCGGCTACTCAGTTTTGTTCATTGTCAGAAACTCATGTTGAGTTTATAGTCTCTCTTTATTGTCTAACCCGTCACGTTTTGCCAGTCACTCAGTTCTATTCTTTGTCTTGGACTCATGTTAAACGTTTACTGTTTGTCTTTGTCTGTGTCGCATTTATGTATTCACTGTCCCTGTTTGAGTAACTCCCATTAAGGGACATTATGGGACAAAGCACTTCCATGCCTCTGTCCCTTAACCTTGATCATTGGACTAATGTCCACTCAAGTACCCAGAATCTTTCTTTTTCAGTAAAATGCCAGACCTGGAAGACTCTCTGTGCTTCAGAATGGCCCATCCTCAGAGTCGGATGGCCCATAGAAGAATCCTTCCACTTCCCTCTAATCTGAAAAGTCAGAGATATTGTCTTTCACCAGGGCCACGTGGCCACCCAGATGAACAGCCATATACCCCTTCCCCCACGATCCTATCATTCAAACATTCTGCTCCTCCCCGTCTTTCCTCTATTCTGAGTCACAAGACTGGACACTGCTCCCCCTCTTTATCCTCTACCCTCGCTCCCAAACCCCCAACATGTTCCAGATGATTCTCCCGCTGCTGACTCAGCCTCTCCACCTCTAGAGGCAATTGGGCCAGACCCAAGCCCTCCAGGGGACTTCCCCGCAGCAGCAGCAGCCCCTGCTCCTCTGGAGGAAGCTGGGCCACCTAAAGGAACCCGCAGGAGATGGATAATAGAAAACTCGGAAGCCCCTGTGATGCTCCCTCTCCATCCCTACGGGCCCATGAACCGAACAAACTGGGACCCCAACACCTTTGAATGCAGGTAGCATCTGTTCACTTATCGCCGTTCTCTAATACTGGGTCTCCGAGAGGCCGCCAGAGGGACGACTAATTTGGCCACGGTAAGAGAGATTATCCAAGGGCCTAATGAGTCTCCTTCTATGTTTCTGCAGAGAATGATGGGAGCATATAGGAAATATACTCCTTTTGATCCTCAGGCAGAGGACCAAAAGGCATATGTTGCAATGGCCTTTATCGAGCAGACTGCCCTAGATATTAAGAGAAAGTTACAACGTCTAGATGGATTACAAGATATGACCTTAAGAGATTTAGTCAGAGAAGCTGAGAAAGTATATTATAAGAGAGAAACTGAGGAGGAAAGGGAATAAAGGAGAGAGAAGGAAGGGGAACAAAAGGAGGATGAAAGGAGCAAATGGCAGAGTAAAGCATTGTCTAAGGTTCTGGTCACAGCAGCAAATAGGCCAGAAGTTAAAAAGCAGGGAGACAGAAAGGGATACCTGGGCCCATGCCAAAGGCTGCCCCTGGCCTCAGATAAAGGTGCCTACTGCAAAGATAAAGGACACTGGGCCAAAGAGTGCCCCCAAAAGAAGCAGCCATGCCAGCCCGCCGTGCTGACTATAGAAGAGGACTAGGATACTCGGGACTCAGATCCCCTCCCCGAGTTCAGAGTAACATTTGAAGTTGAGGGGAACACAGTGAACTTTGAAGTGATTACAGGAGCAGTATACTCAGCCCTTAAGACCCCACTGGGGCTCCTATCAATTAAATTGTCCCTAGTTCAAGGGGCTAATGGCAGAAGATATCGGGCTTGGACAACTAAGATGAATATGGACCTCGAAAAGGGACAAGTCCACCAATCTTTCCTAGTAATCCCATAATGCCCGGCCCCATTGATGGGCAGGAATATGCTTACCAAACTCCAGACTAGAATAACCTTTAACCCTGATGCTCCCCAAGTGGAGTTTCTAAAGCCTTCAGTATAAACTCCCATAGTCACGTCTTTGACTATGTTCGTAGAAGATGAACATCAACTCTTCGCGCCCTCTAGGACTGATCAAACAGGCAAACTACCCCAGAAATGGATAAAAGATTATCCTAATGCCTGGGCAGTAACTGCTGGGTTAGGTCTAGCCATAAACAACCTCCAATAGTAGTAGAATTAAAAGCCTCTGCCTCTCTAATCAGTGTTAAACAATATCCTCTGAGCAAAGAAGCTAAGGATGGGATAAGGTCCCATATTCATCAACACCTGGCTCTTGGGGGTCCTAAGGCCCTGACAATCAGCCTGGAATACTTCCCAGTACCAGTAAGAAAGCCAGGAACTGGGGACTACCATCCTGTTCAAGACCTAAGAGAGATCAACAACAGAGTGCAGGACATGCACCCCACATACCCAATCCATATAATTTGCTTAGCACTCTGAATCTGGAGCGAAAATGGCACATTGTGTTGGACTTAAAAGATGCTTACATCTGCTTGCCTCTACATAAGGACTATCAGTTGCTGTTTCCTTTCAAGTGGATAGACCCAGAACCTGGAACATCTGGCCAACTAACCTGGACTAGACTCCCACAGGGGTTCAAAAAATCCCCCACTCTCTTTGATGAAGCCCTCCACAGGGACATCAATGACTTCAAAACTGCACACCCCGAAGTCACCCTACTCCAATATGTGGATGATCTTCTACTGGCAGCCGACACCAAGGAGACCTATGAGTCTGGGACCCAAGCACTATTATCCGAGCTTGCTCGGCTTGGATATAGGGCTTCTGCCAAAAAGGCCCAAGTTTGTCAGCAAGAAGTAATCTTCCTGGGTTATTCTCTTAGGGGTGGCAAACGATGGCTCCCTGAGCCCAGAAAAACAATCGTTGTGCAGATACTGCCACCATCTAATTAGAGACACCTCAGAGACTTTCTTGGGACTGCTAGGTTTTGCAGGTTATGGATTCCTGGGTTCACAACTCTGGCTGCCCCTTTATACCAGCTGATAAAGGGGGATGCCGACTTCCAATGGACCCCTGAGCACCAACAAGCTTTTGATAATGTCAAAAAACGGTGCTGCTTTCTGCTCCGGCCTTTGCACTTTCAGATGTAGAAAACCCTTCACTCTCTACATTGAGGAAAAGAAAGGAATAGCACGGGAAGTGCTCACTCAGTCTTTGGGACCTTGGAAAAGGCAAGCAGCATATTTATCAAAAAAACTGGACCCATGGGCTAGCAGGTGGCCCTATTGCTTAAGTGCTATAGCAGTGGCAGCCCTTCTAATAAAAGATGCTCATAAATGAACGTTGGGACAGAAGCTAACCATTATAGCCCCCCATGCCCTGGAGAGCATCATCTGTAAGCCTCCAGAGAGGTGGCTATCAAATTCCAGAATAAACCACTACCAGAGCCTCTTGCTTGACAAAGACAGAATAACGCTGGGACCCCCTGCTCCACTCAACCTGGCTAAACTGCTGCCAGAAGAATCATCAGGACCCGTCACTCATGAGTGTCAACACATACTGGCAAGGAAACCAATATATGACGAGACTTGAATGATCAGCCACTGCCTCGCCCTGAAGTAGTATGGTTTACGGACGGCAGCAGCTTCCTCCAAGATGGTAAGCGGCGGGCTAGAGCAGCAGCAGTTAGCAAAACTAATTTCATCTGATCCTCTGGTCTCCCAGAAGAGACATCAGTCCAAAAAGCACAACTGATTGCCCTTATGAAAGCATTGGAACTAGCAACAGGCAAAAGGGCCACCATATACACTGATAGCCACTATTCATTTGCCATTGTTCATATGCACGGGACTATTTACCAACAAAGGAGGCTATTAACCTCTGTCGGGAAAGAAATAAAGAATAAAGGTGAGATCCTCCACCTTCTCTCAGCAGTGCAGGCCCAAAAGGAACTAGCTATAGTGCACTGTCGAGGGCACCAGAAGAGAAACGACCCCGTGGCGGTTGGAAACCGAAGGGCAGATGAGGAAGCTTTATTGGCAGTCCTAAACGGAGTGACTCTGTTAACTTTTTCCACACCGGGGGGATCAAAAATCAGGAGACTTGGCCGCCCCGGAACATTCAGGCAACTTATCATCTGAGGAGACAGATACAGAACTCTGGGACCCTACAGAGCCAAGTTTACAATTTCAAAAAGCCCACCTTTATGTCAAAGACGTACACCAGCTCAACCACTTAGGCTCAAAGAAGTTAAAGGCACTCTTAAAGGACCGAAGAAAGGACTTATTATTGACTGACTCACAGAGGAAAGAAATAGCTGAGCAGGTGAGTAGAGCTTTTCAAGTATGCCAATTAGTTAATACTTTCCCATCCAAGCTTCCTGCAGGGAAGCGCTTACGAGGAACCAGACCAGGACAATTCTGGGAAGTGGACTTTACTGAAATTAAGCCAGCAAGGTATGGACTTAAATAACTCCTAGTCTTTGTAGATACTTTTTTAGGATGGGTTGAAGGCTTCCCCATGAAGAAAGAAACAGCTCAGATGGTGGTCAAAAAGATCCTAGAAGACATTTTTCCAAGGTTCGGACTGCCTAAGGTAATAGGGTCCGATAACGGACCGGCATCCATGGCCCAGGTAAGTCAGGGATTTTCCAGGACCCTGGGGATTAATTGGAAGTTATATTGTGCTTATAGACCCCAGAGCTCAGGACAGGTAGAAACGATGAATAGAACCATCAAAGAGACCTTAGCAAAATTAAGCTTGGAGACCGGGATAAAAAATTGGACTATGCTCCTACCTCATGCACTTCTTCGTGCCAGAAATACCCCCTCCGCCTCTTTGTGTAACCTCACCCCTTATGAAATTCTCTATGGTGCCCCTCCTCCAGTAAGGGACCTAACCCCAACTCTGAGATTAATGATTCTTTTCACACCCCCTTGCTTGACAGACTTAAAGCCCTTGAACAAAACCAGCACCCAGCAATACCTGTGGAAACAGTTGGCCACTGCTTATCAGCCTGGAGACGAGGGAACCCCACATGGATATCATGTGGGAGACTTCGTCTACGTGAGAGAGCATCAGGTGTCATCCCTGGAACCCCGCTGGAAAGGACCATACCAGGTGCTGCTTATAACACCTACAGTGGTGAAAGTGGATGGGATCACTTCCTGGATCCACGCCTCCCATCTCAATCCTGCGCCCTGTCCAGACTCTGGCTGGAAACTGGAACAGACTGGTAACACTCTCTAGTTGCATGTTCATGGTGTGGGTAGGGCTATGGATTCTTCCCCTGACCACAAGCAGTCCTAATCCCCATCAGCCTGTTCAGCAACAATGGCAAGTTATAAATCTTACTGGGCAAGTAATGTGGCCTATTTCACATATAGCCCCCTTATGGACTTGGTGGCCATCTCTCCACCCGGACATTTGTCACCTTGCCATAGGCCTCTCTGACTGGGATCTCCCTGACATAGTGGACCCCACACAGATCCCACTCAAACCCAAACCATGGCAACATAGACCAACTTATGCAATGAATTATGGATGTCATCTCCCCCAGCTCAGGTGTAAACTAGCCAGTCTTGTTTATTAAGTGTGCCCAGTTGATTTCTGAAGTCGCAAACAGGCCCAAACCTGTGGAGGACCCAGTGACTTTTATTGTAGATCTTGGGGTTGTGAACACAAGGGAGCTGCATTGTGGAACCCAAACTCCCCAGACAGTATGATTCGGGTAGAATGAAATGACACATGAATTGATCCCAATAAATGTGCCGCTATCCAAGTGGTGTCAAAAACTCGCTGTGGAAAAAGTAGTCTATGTTACCCCCTCAATATAACTTTCACTTCAAAAGGAAGGGGCTACCTCAGAACAACATGGCCTATGGGAAACACATGGGGAATGCAATTCTATATTTATAGCCCTGGTTATGACTTTGGTCTCTGGTTCACCATCTGGCTTAAAAAGGAAGAAAATCCCTCAGCAATAGGGCCCAATCCCCTCAAGTCAGGAATTAAGCCTCCTCAACCTCCCATGCCTAGATCTACCAAAACCCCTCTACCATCTCATACTTTCCAGTTTCCGTCTTTGCCTACTTCCCCAGTCCAGAGTACAACTGACTCCTCCCCCTGAGAACTAATTAAAGAAACCTTTATGGTACTGACCTCCACACAGTCAGAACTCCTTGCATTTCAGCCCACGTATTTGACAGCTCTGTAAATTATTGTGTAATGGTGCAGATACTCCCCAGGGTGCTCTATCATGTTGCAGAATAATTTGAATTGAAGGTCTACTAGGGGGATAAAGAACCCGATTTTGCCAGTAGCCAGTGTCCCTTACTCTAGCCATCCTATTGGGGATAGGAGCTGCTGCAGGAGTGGGTATTGGAACAGCTGATATGATCCATGGGTCACAACAAATGGCCCAATTAGAAACAGCAATAAATCAAGACTTGAAGACATTAGAGACCTCCATCACAGTTTTGAAGGAATCCTTAACCTCTCTCTCTAAAGTTGTTTTACAGAACAGGCGAGGATTAGACCACCATTTCATGAGGGATGGGGCCTCTGTTTTGTACTGAGGAGAATGCTGTTTTTATGCTGACCATACTGGAGTTGTAAAAGAATCCATGAGTAAGTTGAGAAAATGCCTTGAAGAGCACGAGAGAGAAAGGGAGATTCAACAAGTGTGGTTTGAGTCATGGTTTACCCAGTGCCCCTGGTTAACTACACTCCTATCACAATTAGCTGGACCCCTGATCATGCTTATGGTGTTGCTAACTGTGGGACCTCGTTTGCTTAACCACATAGTTTCCTTTCTCCAGGCTCAGATTGGGCAGGTAAAACTAATGGTAATCAGACAGAAATACACTTTGCTGGCAGAAATAAAATGTGAGACCCCGCAATAATTATGATTCATTACTTTTAACATTAAAAGTAGTCAGAAAAAGAAGTGGGAAATGAAAGAATTAAAGAAATTAAATTTGAAACGTAAAGAAACAAGTTTTGTAAAGTTTACAAGCTGCGTTGAGAACCTGAAATTCCTGTGTCAGTTAAGACAATTCCCGGAACTGCTCATTAGATGTGTTAAAATCTTCCCTGACCACCTAGATACTTAACAACCCCTTCCCAGAAAGCGTGCATCTCAGCACGTATACATCTCAGGGCTTCAACCAATCAGTTTAAATGTATACCCATTCTCATGGTTAATCAATCACCCCCTGCCCAAACTGTTCACACCAATGAATGTGCTAATCATGTTTTAGAGTTGTTATTTGATTTTCCCGCAGTATATGATGATTTGCAAAAGGAGGCTATGATGTATATAAAGTTCCTGCACTCTCTAAAGATTGTATATAATCTCTTCTCAAGTTGTTCTCGGGGCTCTTTGTTCGTTGCTCCTCTGAAATGAGCTTTGAGCCCCAGCATGCTGGACCCACAATAAACCATTTGCTGTGGCATGAGACAGTCTCTTGGTGGTCTTTTCCTCTGACTTTCGAAAAACCTTTTCAGTTCCTGACTTCCATCAAGTGAGAATAGGTATCCTGTGGGTCAAATGAGTTCCTCAAAGCCCTGCAGAGGCTAGCCCATAGGTGTGTGGGTTTTCTCATGACTCTAAATCACATAAAGAATCTATTCCTGACTGCAGGGCAGTATTAGTGGCAGGGCTATTTGATCACTCCTGGATCAAAGGAAGGGTGTCCAGGCCACCCAATGCCGTTCTGGACTTCAAATATTACCTAGATTTCTGTTTTCATACTTAGATTTCACCTGTATATTCTTGTAAATATCGTAGGTTCCCAATAACATTATTCATCCCGCAGAATGATTCCTAATCCAAATCGAACCTGTTATTAACCTTAACCATGCAATATTTTCTTAATCTAAATTAACAGAAGAACAAGGACATTGTTGGGCTTACAATACAGGAATGTAGGGGATCTTCAACCTGCTGAGAACCTCAAAGTTCCATGCAGAAATGATCCCTGAAGAAGCTGTAGACACATATGGAAGACCTGAGAGAGCAAAAGTCAACTTCCATGTAAAACAACCTGGTCAAAATGAAGGGATGTGTATGAAAGCCTCTCTCTTCTTAATGTAGATTAAATAGACCAAACCAGGCCTGTGTGGAGAGCTGTTCCTGGGTACCTATGGTTGATATACAATTCTAACTTGTGAAAGTGTCACAGGAAGTATGGGCAGCCTTCATCTCATGGGACCCTTGGAAGCAACTGTTAGGACAAAGTGGTTGCCAAGGCAGTGACCTCATTCGGTTCCTGAAGAAAGTGACCTACCACACTTCCATGGTGATGGAACTCTCTGAACTTGGGATCCAGGAAGCCAGGCACCCAGAGCCAGTCCCAGTCCCAGTCCCAGTGGTCTCACTTGTTTGGATTTACCAAGGACAGAGTCAGTCTTTCTTGGTACCTAATTATGTGATGATGGCCAAATGCCAGGAGAGCTCTGAAGAGGGGCCTTTTCTGACAAAGCAGGTAGTGGCTCAACCATGGCTCCTGACAACTTCAAAGAGTTGGAAGAGAAGACCAGGTCTGAGATAGGACAGGCCATTTTGAGGGAACATAGTATGGCCCATGAGTCAGAGGACACTCAGGATAGTCACAGACATACTTGGGGGAAGGAGGTGCCGTTGTGGGTGTCAGTGTGAGTTTGTGGTTTTGTCTCATGTTCTGAGAATAGGTAAAAAAGGCAGTTTGTTTGTTATGGGCTGGAATGTTTCTAGAAAGTCGTTTGACAATGCGAGTGTTTCTATGTCTGTGTATCCCACTCAATCCTTTTTTTGTAGACATTTGAAAAAGTGAATTCATCAATGGTTGTGTCCTGTCTAGTAGAAAGCTTCTCAGCATTCATCTTGCCAAATTAAAGAATAAAGAGCTGCTTGCCTTATGGATGGGCAACACCTATTATCTTCCTAAGTTCCTCTTTTCTTCCTGAATACTGGACACTCTCCAGAATAGCCTCATGGTTTTGTTTCCAAGATATGTACCACCTCCAAGATCTGTGACATGGCCATGTACTGGATAGCTGAAGAGAATGGAAGCATCTCAGAATACTCACATATCAGTGTGACTATTAAAGTCTCAGTGGAGAAACACTGCTTTGGGCCTTTTACTTACCTATTGTTCTGTTGTCCTGAATGTCAGGAAGATCTTTGCCTCAGGCCACCCCTTTATGGAGCCAGAAGAAAACAGTTTTCAAATGGAAATGAATGGGCATCACCTGTGGCTCTCTGCTTAATTGCTTTGGAAAGAGATGTGGCTGAATCAGCCTCTTTGCCCTGTGTGAGGCAGTGGCTTAGATTCTCAGCACCTGTTGGATCTAAAGAAAGTTTCCAAGTGTGCATCCAAAACGAAAATGGCCAAAAGAGCAGTCATTGTGGATGAAGTCTCTCCCATTCCACTGAAAGCTTCCTGACCTCCATCAAGTGAGAATAGGGATCCTTTGTGTCAAATCAGTTCTTCAAAGCCCTGCAGAGGCTAGCCCATAAGGGCTTGGGTTTTCTCATGACACCAATTCACATAAAGAATCTATAGCAGACAGTCAGTAGGCCCCAAATTGGAGAAGCAGAGCAGTATTAAGAACAAGACTATTTGATCACTATTGGTTCACAGGAAGGGTGTCCAGGCCACCCTGACTTTAGGCAAATGAGGGGCAAGGGAGCTTATTTGGAAAACTGTCTTGGGCTGTGCCCCTCATGGAAACCTCCATCCAGAGGTTATGAAGAGTGTTTATGTGGAAGAACATGAGGGCCATTTGGGAGTGTTTTGGATTTAATTGTGGTCATTTGTGTGGTGGTTGGAACAGATGCCTAGGTCCACCTGGGCTTGAACTCTGGTATGATTCCCCTTACAGACTGAGTTCTGGAACTGACCTCAGAGAAGTATTGCCATGAATTGTGTTGGGATTTTAGGAGGCCACGCATGAGAGTTGCCTTTGGAAACAGAGATCAATGCCCAGGGTGGCTTTCCACAGAGCATTGTCGATCTCAGCCAGGGCATCACATTATTTTATTATGAAAGCCTTGGTAGCCATAGTTGAGAGTCAAAACACACATGGGCCTCACATTGAAGACCTCAATGGGCCTGGCTTCATGTGTCTTTTTGGCCACTCTTTGGGAAGCCTTGCCTCTGAGAGTTCTCCAGACTTTCCTTGAAATGTGCTTCCTCAAACATTAACAGTTCCAGAATGAATTGAAACCCACAATTTCTCAAACTTCATCCTTGAAAAATGGCTAGATAAATACCATGAAATTTTTGAAATTTTCATGACCAGGTGGCACTGGAGAAACTTTCAATGTCCTCTTGCTGATGAAGTGTGTACCAGACAGTGCCTTGATTGACTGGGTTTCATGGAAATGGTGTAGAACAGAGATGCCAGTATGTTGGAGCCTGCTGAGTAGTGGGCCCAGAGCTGTGGTGTGCAGGTGTGTGATAAAACATCTGTGGTCGGGCCATGTGGATCTGCTATTGACTTCCAAATGGCTTGTGGCTGACATTGTGCAGCCAGGAATCATTTATATGTCTGAAATCTCTCCATATAAGGCATTTTGTTATATGGAGACGTTTCAGGACAATGTTCAGAATCAGGTACTATGGTCAAGGGGACAAGCTATGAGGGATAGAAGTCTGGTTGGTGCATTCTCCTGCAGACCCTGACCTATCTCATGTGACAGAACTCCCTCCAGCACTGTGTCCCAGCTGAATTCCTTGTATTTCGTGAAGCAAATAACAAACTCCCAGTGCAGCAGCAAGAAACACCACTAAAAGTGGAGGATGACCAAATGGCTTCACAGTCCACACGGGGAGACACTTAGCCTTCAGTGAACACAGTTTACCTACAAAGAGAGAATTCAGCACTGCTGCCTCATGTCCTTTGGAAAATAAGAAACCATGTCCTCCAGGTCACATAGATGCAGATCCAGCTTTGATGGTCTTATTAGAAAGGAAGCTAAAGCTCCTGAGAGCAACATATATGTCAAGTGCCCATCCTCAGAGGCAGTTTCTAAAGAAGTCTTTAGGCCGGCAGAGCTCCATGTTTGTATAGCGTTTACCTATTAGATCAGGATGCAAGAAAAGACCACTGACTCCAATTAAAATCAAATTAAATCAAGCTTATTATTTCCACTGCCCAGGCAGCCTCTCCCTCCCAAAACAGCGGGAACAAGACAGCCACCCAACTCTCCTACAGCCAAGGTTTATAACCCAGAATTTTACACTACAGGGTGGTTACAGATATCAGAACTCTGACAAGCATCACACTAATGGTAGTTTACTTTTTTTTTTTTGCTGGCCCCAAAATCAGAATTTATGAGGACCATTAGAGCCTCAGAGAGGGTCGTTGTCTGGCCAGGGAAGGCCAATATTTTTGAGGTGTCAATAAAGTTTCAGAGAGGCCTGTTCATGCTCAGAGAGACAGGCATGGGTGAGTTCAAGGCCACGGGCAGGCATTCCAAGCAGGTTCAGAAGTTGGTGTAATTTATAGTTAAGCCAAATTTATCTTTTCATGGCTTTGTGGCAATATGGCTCCCAATTTTAATAAAATATCAGGTTGGGTCTATCATTTCCCCCTTTTCTGATGTGTCCCTTTCAGATCTTTGATACGGTAGGGGAAGAGCACTGAGGGAATTTTAATACCTCAGGAAACAGTCTCCGTATTTTTTGAACTCACACAAAACCAGTCTCCCTGATTTTACCTGACTTAATTAATTACTTAAAAGGAAAGTCTATTTATTTTTGGCTCCATTGTTGCAAGAAGAGAGGCATCATTCATTTTGGTTTATTCTGAGCTGAGAAAGGGTGACATGAGGGGGAACAGCATGAGGGACATGAGTTGCCTTTTAGAAGTCAGTTCAGTTTGAAGTCTGGTTGTGGAAGAACAGGTTGTAAAGTCATCTAGGGATGGGTTCTTCTATGAGAGAAACATAAACCATGAGTACTAAATAAATGTTGCAGCAGCTGGAACATGTCATTGTATAGAAGTTCCCTCATCAGTCTTCAATATCCCCAGTTATCAGGACTTTCAACTTAATATTTAACTTTTAGTGTCACAGTTGTCCCTCCCCATAAGATACAGTTTAATAATTTAATGTCATCTGATCTTGCAAATTTCATTTACTAGTATGACCTCTGTGTGTAATAGAGAAACCTTTAATTCTGTTACTCAGGGCTGGATAATCGTACTAGCAAACACCAAGCCTACCTGTGTAGGTTAGGAATATCTGTAGGCCTTAAACAAAAAAACTTCTGCCTCTGGTAGCTCCTCTTGATAGTCTCTTTTTATACTCATCAGGCATTCCTGTCTGAGAATCCTTCTTTGTAGCCTCCAGTCTTACTTATTTTGGGAGGCTACCATAAAGTGCATACGTTAAAATATTATTATTACTATTATTATTTAAAATGCCCAGGAATGGGTGTATTTTGTGTTTATCTGTCTTTGCTAAGAGTTTAAGATGAAGCAGTAAAACTGACTTTCGTTTCTATCTATTGTTAACAGTCAGCTGAGATTTTATGGGAGTCATTCCTGGGGAAACTTGAGAGCAGCTTCTCAGTTCTGCTAGTGCCATTTGCGCTAAGTGAGTCCAGGTCTTGCTTGACCATGTGGCTTCCCTCAGAAGCATCAGGGATATCTCCCTTCTCTGATGACTCTCTTCTTCGTAGAAAATGCACTAATTGGCTTTCTGTTCTCCAGTGGTCTCATTAATCTTCCTCATCAGGAGGTTATGTGGCTCAGAGTTGCAAAGTTTTTTAGAGAAGTCTCCTGTTCCCTGGATACAGATTGACTCAGAGGGCAAGAGCCAAATATTGGTTTTCTTGTCCCTTTTCATTTAAATTTAATTTTAAATCCTAATCTTAAACATCTAGCAAATAAATTTTAACAGCCTTATATTAAGAGTACTGTGCTTTAATGTCTATAATTTAAAATTATTTATCTTTTTATTAATTGGGATCTGTATTATTCTCTCTGTCTTGTAGGTGATGACTTATTATCTTAAATTAACCAATGTTGTGTTCTAAAAGCAACTCTTCTGTAAAACACTAACAGGGAATCTTTAGTTCATTTATAAGGAAATTACAAAATAAAATTAACCAGAGTAAAAATACTTAGTTCGTGTAATAGCTACCCGGAAATTTTGGCTGAGTTATATATCATATCCCCTGTTTGAGATCCTAGTAATCTTGACAGGAAAAATAACAACTTTTGAACATAACTTTAAATTAAATAACATCTGACCTACTGCTTTCGTAGTTATTCTCACATGTTGTAAGATGAGACACAGAGCCTTATCTCAGGTAAGGCAGGGATCTATATAAATCTTAAGTGTTTTAGTTCTAAAGCTAATCTTTGTTTTTTAAATACCATTTTACAAAGTTTACATACATTGTTTTAGGTCACATGAACATTAGCTAACACCATATGATATGACATTTAAAACATGAATTAAAGAAAGGCTGAAAGTTTTTAATCTTTACATAGATTAGGCTCCCATTAACTTAAAAATATATTTAAATTTTTCCCCAATGTAAAAAGTAACATAAAACTTTACATATCTTATTGATAACGAGTAAATAAATCCCCAATATATATATATATATATATATATATATATATATATATATATATATATATATATATATATATATATATTTTTACCATACAACTTTAGAACACTGGCTTGATGTAATGCTCTTTTAAAGTTTCTACCTTACAGACTTGTATACCTGGAAGATATGAGCACATCTATAGCATCACAATGACATTGATTTTTCTACATTAACCAAGTTTAGCTTTTAAAGAAATGGCAGTACAGTTCTCTAAAATAACAGTTCTTATTTAATCAGTTGTTTAATTTCTATGGTTGCTTTCTCTAGAAAAATAAAACTTAATAAACAAAATGTTATGGGTAAACTTTTGTTTAAGAAATTTTTGTCGCTTTATCACATGACTTATTTTTACAATCTTATACATACTTTAGAACAAACTTATACAGACCTTACTAAATCAATCAGATATCTAACAAAAGTACTCATGAAAGAGTAATCCCATATCAAATTTACTTCACTTATTTATCAAAATATTAGAGAAATGTATTGAACAGTGTAAACCATTTTTTTTGTTAAAGGAAAAGTCCTATAACCAAGGCATATTAGACATTTAATAGACATTAATATTTTATTAGATTTTTGAGCACCTAGAAAAACTTGTAAGCTTAAATTTAAAGACATTTATTGTTATTTGTTTATCCAAATTTAAAGTGAACCATTTAAATCACGTGAATTAAAGATCTTTGAATCCACTTTTTAAAATTTGTTTTTATGAGTGCTCCTTTTTTTTAAATGATCGCTCCTTATATATGTTAATTTGTATATCATATATATGATATACGGACATCTTGATATATCCACATACAACACATAAAAAAAGTGTGCACAAATAATAATAGTAAAAGCCTTGTAGCTTTTCACAGGTGAAATCTCCATTGCAATGTTTCAAAACTCCACTGTTTGTCAAAGATAGAACTGATCAGAAAAATATTAGCCTATTTCTGTAGGATCAAAATAATGAGCTCAATAAAATACAGAATCTAAGGAAAAAAATGAGAGTCCTAGAAAAAATGACTGGCCAGTAATTGGTAAATACTATACAATTTACCTTTTTTTCCCACTAATACATCAGATCAGTCTCCTACTGAGATTTCAGGCTTCCTTCATTTTCATTTCAACATAAGTCCTGGCTGAGTTCTGGAAGGAGCTGGACAAAACTGCTATTCTGAGCAGACCCCTAGGCCTAAGGCATTTCAACCATAATTTTCAGGATAGGATGTTGAAAATTATGATACAATTTTAAGATACAATTCACAAAATTTTATACCTTAACATCTTGTTTTGTCAACAGATACCATACTATGATTTACTATCCTTTTCCATTTAATACACTGATACACAATGTGACATTTTCCCAGGCTACCCAATTAAAAATTGGTGAAAAAAAAGACTGAATGATTGGGAAGTTACTTGCCACCTTGGAAGTAGAATTCTTTAGTTTTCCATCCTAAGTATTTAAGTTCTCTGGCATGAATTATCTAAAATCATAAACTAAACAATTACCTAAACTGGACTTTTAACTGCAAGATTGTGCAATGTTTCAAAAACCCATTCAGATACCAGATTGTTACAATAAAACATCATCATTTAGACACACATTCAGCTAAGATCATTACCAAAAAACAATTTATAATATCAACACATTATTGCACATGTCTTAAAGGGCCAGAAACAAAGACACAAGACAGACAGAAAGGAGCTCCAGACTATGCCTGACAGGACAGAAGCCTTTAAAACAGAGCAGATAAGAGAAAAATCTCCTACACCAGTGGCACGATAGATGTCCCCACAAGGGGATCAGATGTTTACAGAGGGACAACCTGAAATGTAATGTCAAAGGTCTCCATGGTGACTTTACTGCATTTAGCGTCCCCTTTTTATTTTTCTCTTTTTTAAGAAGACAGTGGTGGCATAATCCTTACAGTGCAGGGAAGGAAGGAGGAAATTCACTGAAGCAACAGACTTCAGCAGCTGCTGGGAGTCCCTCAGTCCCGTCTTTTACTTACAGGATTAGCTCCTCTGGTTTGGTTCCACCGCAAGCACGCTCCATCTACTAACATTTCAGTAATCAGCTCTCAAAAATTCCAGGGTCAGGGAGGGTATCAAAATTCTTAACAAATTTTGGTTCTGGACCTTGAAGCCAATTATTACCAATTTAATAATAAGGACAGGGTTTGAGAAAAAGAAAAAGGGAGGTTTACTGCTTTGCTAACAAAGGAGAAAAACAGGGGACTCTGTCCAAAGTTGTGACTCTCTTGATCTGGAGGGACAAGGGGTTTTAAAGGAGTTTCACTTGTTAACCTGGGACATACTCAGTTATTAGGTCCCCAGCAGGCATTGCCCTCTGCAGTGGGTGTGCTCCAGACAGCCAGCTAGGGGCTTCTCTCATCCTGCTTAACAAAGGGGGGTAAAGTGCACCGCATTTCCTTAAAACACAGTCCAAAGGGGTGTCAGTCTTACTTGCTTTATTACCCATTTTCACATCCAATATCCTTAAGTTTTTACCACAGAAATCACACAACAAAACGCACAAAAACAAACAAATAAAAAACATATAGAACACAGAACAAAACACAAAGAAACAGAAACTCAGCGAATAAACAGAAAAACAGAGGAGCAACGCAGAGTCTTGCTAAAGCTCCGGGTTAGGAGCTCCTGCGTGCCAGGAGTGCCTCTCTACACTTTCAGAGGTATTCCCTACAGAACAGAACAGAGGAAAGAAGGATTCCCATTACTGTCCTGGACAGGAGTATATGT
The DNA here is from genome assembly GCF_048772815.1 of Callospermophilus lateralis. Taxonomy (NCBI): domain Eukaryota; kingdom Metazoa; phylum Chordata; class Mammalia; order Rodentia; family Sciuridae; genus Callospermophilus; species Callospermophilus lateralis. Next base: position 479,973 of record NW_027516521.1, on the reverse strand, counting down.
GAGCCTCCCCAGGCCACCTGTCTGTCATCAGAAGAGTACTCCCTTAACCGGATATCAGATGTTATAAAGGCGCCTCTTACCTATGGAGGCCTCCTCCACCAGGTGCTTGATAATAGTTTTAGTGCAATGGTTCACTGCAGTGATCCACGGACTGAAGGCTCATTCCAAGGCCTTGGAACTTGGCTCTCCAGCCCGGAGTCCTGGAAGATAGGCCAGCTTCAGAATTTCCAGCAGTCTGGCCTTGTGATCTGGTCGGGTCATGTCGCCGGGGAACTGCAAAATGTTAGACCACAACAAAAGAAAAGACCACTGACTCCAATTAAAATCAAATTAAGGCAAGCTTAATATTTTAACCGGCCGGGCTGCCTCTCCCTCTCAAAAAGGCGGGAACAAGACAGCAACCCCACCTTTCTTACAGCCCAGCTTTATAGCCCAGAAAGTTACACAAAAGGGGGCTAACAGAAAACAGAACTTCGACAAGCATCACACTAATCGTAGTTTACATTTTTTTTTTTTTTGCTGGCCCCAGCATCAGAAATTATGAGGACCACTAGAGTCTCAGAGAGGGTCATTGTCTGGCCAGGGAAGGCCAATATTTATGAGGTGTCATTAAAGTTTCAGAGAGGGCTGTTATCTGGTCAGAGAGCCAGGCATGGGTGAGTTCAAGGCATGGGCAGGCATTCTAAGCAGGTTCAGAATTTGCTCTAATTTATAGTAAAGCAAAAATTATCTTTTCATGGCTTTGTGGCAAGATGGCTCACAATTTTAATGAAAGATCATGTTGGGTGATCAAACCTGTCCCTTACTTTTGGAAAATCCTCTACCACCTCCAAGGTTGTGAACTCCTGAGCATTTTCCATTCCAGATATGTATTCACAGAATTTCTAACTCTTCTTCTCTAATTGTGTCTTTCTTGGGGCGAAGGTAATCTCAAGGCATTGTTCTGGATGAGAGTGGGAAGAATATTGCGTAGCACATTATTGCATACACATTGGATTTATTTTCCAATTTTTCAATTGAAATACTGAATTCCTGACAATAACCTATACCCTCCTAGACGCTAACTACTAATACTATTATGATGGAGAAAAATAACCCAAACAGAATTGAAATACAAGCAGTTCAGAGGCGGCATGGTGTATATTGGACTTGCCTTTTTCAAGATAAACAGTAGGTGTTATAAATCTAGTCATTTTTTAATTGAAATAGTTTTATATGTGTATGTAAATTTAACAAATATGTGAATTCCTATCTCCCTTTCGCTGTAGCCTATTCAGCACATGTATTTTTATATGCACATATAGAATCCTACCTGATAACACACGTACATTTTTGTGAGGTGCCTGACATTGCAGATACAAATTGTGAGATCACTCCACCTAAACGCTGTTGGAACTGAAAATTCAAGCTATGGGTGAGCTTCCTAGTTGAACAACATAATACATAAATCCATCTTCAGTAAAGTGAATATTTTTGGATCTGTGGATGATATATATTTCATGGTGAATTTCGATTGGCATATATATTTCTACTTTTTAATGTCTTTGTGTGTGTGTATATATATATATATATATATATATATATATATATATATATATATATACTCTCCAGATTTTTCAAAAGATGAAATATATGTGTCTTATATACACTCCCTACATTCATTCATGTTCATATATGTGGATTAATAATCAACTTATCACAAGATTATTCTCAGAAATTCTCATCCACCTGAAATACATAAATACATATTTGTTTCCTAGTAATTAAAACTAACTTCAGTGAAAGGTTCCAAACAAATCCTAATATTTCTACATTAACTGAACTAGTTTAACATCAATGCAAGTAGATTCCTATGGGATATGATGTGTATTTTGACGTTCATTATTATTCAACACTGGTACATTACTATTTCTTCAGTTTTTGCACATCATAGGATATATATTTCATCCACTACTTAGCAAATTTATAGGCATTTGTTTCACTTTCAAACACTTCCTGCTCCAGAACACATGTATTTCGCTATGTTTCTTGACTGGTCTTTACATGAGACTTTTTTCCAAGTATATTATTTTCGATTTCCATGATCAATTTTTAAGCAAAACTCACACACTCTTCATGATAAAACATAACCCTAAGATGACAATTAGATATATAACTGGTTGGAATGAATGATTGTGTATCATTATAACATTTCTTATATATTTTCAGATATCCATTCAATCCATTATTTAAAGTAGATCCAGTTATATTATTTATTCCCAGTATGGTCTATTCATGCATTATTGCTATATTCATAGACAGAGGGTATACCTATTTGTACCCCAATACAAATTTATATGTCTTCAAAATATTGCTCCCGGAAATGGTGGAAGAAATACTCATGTCACGTGATACACATATACATTTTATCACAGAAATATTCTGGACACAAAAAGCAAAGGTCACACTTTCAATTGTACCAAAGCCTAAATGGAAAGAGAGCATGCATTACTAAAAACATCCATGTCCAGGTTGCCTAATGCTCTCAAATGTCAATCCTACTGGTGACTACATATTTGTTTCTTCCTAAGATTATATATTCAACCTCAAGCCTGTTGAAAGTGTCTAATCCTATCACTCACTTTATACTTTGCTTGATTTCCTAATGTCTCTATTGATATCTGCTTTCAACATGTTTTCCCCAGTTCATCATTGTGACTGACTCTTCACATGTGCTGACATTTACACTCACTCTCTAACCAAAACCCTATTGCTAAAGAACTTTTGGTCCAAATCCTATACTCACTCTTCATTAGAAACCTAACGACTACCTTCCTCATCCTACCGAATATCGCTTTTTGACTGGATGTTCTCTTCAACATTCAATCATCCAAGGTACAAGATCCTATGCCATTGTATATTTATTTATCTGAGACATCTGTGCAGCACATAACTCAAAGCTTAGTATACCACTCAAGGGTCCTATTCCCTTCTGGGCTTCAAATCTTTCCTAGATTTCTGCTTTCATACTTATATTTCACCTATACACTCTTGTAAATATCGAAGGTCGCCAATACCATTATTCATCTCACAGAATGATTCATAACCCAAATCAAACATGTTATTAACCCTAAACATACACTGTTCCCTCAATATAACTTACAGAAGAGCAGGGACAGAGTTGGTCTTACAATATAGGAATGTAGGTGATCTTCCACTTGCTGAGAACCTCAAAGTTCCATGGAGAAATGATCTTTGGAGAAGATGTATGCAGCTATGTAGGACCTGAGAGAGCAATAGTAATCTTCCATGGCAAACAACCTGGTCAGGATGAATTGATGGGTCTGAATCAGCCTCTCTCTTCTTATTGTAGAGATGTTGAAACAAACCAGGCCTATGTGGAGAGATGTTCCCGGGTGCCTATGGTTGATATACCATTCTAACTTCTGAATGTGTCACAGGATGTTGGGGCAGCCTTCATCTCACGGGAACCTTGGAAGCAACTGTTAGGACAAAGTGGTTTTCAAGGCAGTGAACTCATTCAGTTCCTGAAGGAAGTGACCTCTACTCACTTCCTAGGTGATGGAATTCTCTGAACTTGGGATCCAGGAAGCCAGGCACCCAGAGCCAGTCCCAGTCCCTGTCCCACTGGGCTAACTTGTTTGCTTATCACAAGGACAGAGTCAGTCTTTCTTGGTACCTACTGATGTGAGGATGGCCAAATGCCAGCAGAGCTCTGAAGAGGCACCTTCCCTGAGAAAGCAGGTAGTGGCTCACCGCTGTCTCCTGAAAACTTCACAGAGTTGGCCAAGGAGACCAGATCTGAGACAGGACAGGCCATTTCGGGGGAACATAATATGGCTCACCAGTCAGAAGACACTCTGGATAGTCACAGACCTACTTGGGGGAAGGAGGTGCCTTTGCCGGTGTGGGTGTGAGTTTGTGGTTTTTTTTCTCATGTTCTCAGAATAGGTAGAAAAGGCGTTTTTTTTGGTTGTGGAGTGGACTGTTTCTAGTAAGTCCTTTGGCATGGTGAGTGTTTCTATGTCTGTGTATTCCACTGTATCCCTGGTTGTAGACATTAGAAAAGAGAATGCATCAATGGATTTGTTGTCTCTAGTAGAAAGTTTCACCACATTAATACTGCCCAATTGATTAATGGACTTCACCTTGCATTATGGATGGGCAACACCTACTATCTTCTTAAGTTACAGTTTTCTTCATGAATTCTGGCCACTCTACAGAATATGTTCATGGTTTTGTGTCCCAGATATGTAACACCACAAGGCTCTGTGACATGGCCATGTACTGGATAGCTGAAGACAATGAGAGCATCTCAGAAAACTCAGATATCAGTGTGACCAGTAAATTCTCAGTGGAGAAACCCTACTTTGGGTCATTTGCTTACTTCTGTTTCTATTACCCTGAATGTCAGGAAGGTCTTTGCCTCAGGCCAACCCTTTGTGAAGCCTGAAGAAAACTGTTTTCATATCGAAATGAATGGGCTTCACCTGTGGCTCTTTGCTTAATTGCTTTGAAATGGGATGTGTCTGAATCAGTCTCTTGTCCTTGTGTGAGGTTGTGACTTAGATTCTCAGCAACCAATGGATCTAAAGAAAGATCCCATGTGCTTCCCAAACCAAAATGGCCAAAAGAGAAGTCATTGTGGATGAATTTTTTTGCCTTCTTGTTTTAGGTTCCTGACCTCCATCAAGTGAGAATAGGGATCCTTTGGATTAAATGAGTTCTTCAAATCCCTGCAGAGGCTAGCCCATATGTGCTTGGGTTTTCTCATGACTCCAAATCACATAAAGAATCTATACCTCACAGCCAGTAGGCTTCAAATTGGAGAAGCGGAACACTTTAACAGCAGAAATATTTGATCAGTCCTGGTTCACAGGAGGAGTGTCCAGGCCACCATGATTTTAGGCAAATGAAGGGCACGTGAGCTTATTTTGGACACTTTCTTAGGCTGCGCCACTCATAGAAACCTCCAGCCAGAGGTTATGATGAGTGTATATATGGAAGAAGATGAGGGCCCTGTGTGAGTGTTTTGATTTTAATTGTGGTCATTTTTGTGGTGGTTGGAAGGAATGACTGGGTCCACCTGGACTTGAACTCTGGTGTCATTCCCCTTAGAGACTGAGTTCTGGAACTGAACTCAGAGAAGAATTGCCATGAATTGTGTTGGGATTTTAAGAGGCCATGCATGAGACTCACCCTTGGAAACTGCGATCTAGGCCCAGGGTGTCTTTCCACAAAACAATGGGAATCTCAGCAAGGATATCACATGATTTTATTCTGAAAGACTTGGCAGGCATAGATGAGAGTCAAAACACACATGGACCTCACATTGTAGACCTCAATTTGCCTGGCTTCATGTTACCTTTTGGCAACTCTTTGAGAAGCCTTGCCTGTGAGAGTTCTCCAGAGCTTTCATTGAAATGAGCTTTCTCAACACTTAATGGTTCCTGAATGATTTGAAACCCACAGTGCCTCTAACTTTATCTTTGAAAAATGGCTAGATAAATACCATGATATTTTTGAAATTCCCATGACCAGGTGAAACTGGAGAAACTTTGGATGTCCTGTTGCTGACCATGTGTATACCAGAGAATGCCTTGGTTGACTGGGTTTTATGAAAATGGTGTAGAACAGAGATGCCAGTAATTTGTAACCTGCTGAGTAGTGGGTCTAGAGCAGTGGTGGGCAGGTGTGTGATAAAACACCATGGTGGGGCCATGTGGATTGGCCATTGACTTCCAAATGCCTTGGCACTGACATCGTGCAGACATCAGACTCTTATATGTAAAGACATCTTTTTATATGGAGAGGTTTCAGGGCAATATTCAGAATCAGTTTACTATGGTTATTGGGGCAAGCTATGTGGGATAGAAGCCTGGTTGGTGCATTCTCTTGCAGACCCTGATCCACCACACGTGACACAACTCCCTCCAGCACTGTATCCAAGTAGAACTCCTTGTATTTGGTGAAGCAAATACCAAATTCCCAGTGCAGCAGCAAGAAACACCACGAAAAGTGGAGGATGACCAAATGTCTTCACAGTGTACACGGGGAGACACTTAGCCTCCAGAGGCCACAGTTTACCTACAAAGAGAGAATTCAGCACTGCTGCCTCATGTTCATTGGAATATAAGAAACCATGTCTTCCAGGTCACATAGATGCAGACCCAGCTTTGATGGTCTCACTACAAAGGAAGTTAAAGCTCATGACAACAACATATATTTCAAGTGCCCAACCTCAGAGGCAGTTTCCCAAGAAGTCTTAGGCCAGCAGAGCTCCATGTTTGTGCAGTGTTTACCCTGTCCTTTACTTTTGGAAACTTCTGTACCACCTCCAAGGTTGTGAACTCCCGAGCATATTCCATTCCAGATATGTATTCACAGATTTTCACACTTTTCTACTCTAATTGTGTCTTACTTGGGGTGAAGCTAATATCAAGGCATTGTTCTGGATGTGAGTGAGAAGATTTTTGTGTAGCACATATTTACATACACATTCGATTCATTTTCCAATTTTCTATTTGAAATACTGAAGCTCTGAAACTAACACATACCCTAGTATACTCTGACTAATAATTCTAATATTATGGTGAAAAATAACCCAAACAAAATAGAAATACAAGCAGTTCAGAGGAGGCATGGTGTATTGTTACAATTGCCTTTTGCATTATATAGTGTAAGAGTTATAAATCTAGTCAATTTTTTGTTTAAATAGTTCTACATGTGTTTTTAAAATTAACAAATATTTGAATTCCTGTCTCCCTTTCTCTGTAGCCTATTCAGAACATGTATTTTTATATGCACATATAGAATCCTACCTTGTACCACACGTACATACTTGTGAGGTAACTGAATTGGCAGATTCAAATTGTGAGAAAGGATCACTCCTCCTAAACACTGTTGGAACTGAAAATTCAACCTATGGGTGAGCTTCCTAGTTGATTAACATTATACATAAATCCATGTTCAGTAAAATGAATATTTTTCAATCTGTGGATTATATATATTTCATGATGAATTTCGATTTGCATATATATTGCTACTTTTTTTTTCTTTTATTGGTTGCTCAAAACATTACAAATCTCTTGACATATAATATTTCACACATTAGACTCAAGTGCTTATGAACTCCCATTTTTACCCCAAATAGAGATTACAGAATCACATCAGTTACACATCCACATTTTTACATAATGCCCTATTAGTTACTGTTGTATTCTGCTACCTTTCCTATACTCTACTATCTCCCCTTCCCTCCCTTCCTATCTTCTCTCTTTCCCCCATTTACTGTAATTCATTTCTCTCCATGTTTATTTTCCCATTCCACTCACAACAATATGTAATTTTGTGTAACAATGAGGGTCTCCCTCCATTACCATGCAATTTCCCTTTTCTCTAACTTACCCTCCAACCTCATATCTCTGTTTAATGTTAATTTTTTCTTCCTGATATTGCTTCCTGCTCTGTTCTTAGTTGCTCTCATTATATCAAAGAAGACATTTAGTATTTATTTTTTAGGGATTGGCTAGTTTCACTAAGCATAATCTGCTCTAGTGCCATCCATTTTCCTGCAAATTCCATGATTTTGTCATTTTTTAGTGCTGCGTAATTCTCCATAGTGTATAAATGCCACATTTTTTTTTATCCATTCATCTATTGAAGAGCATCTGGGTTGGATCCACAGTGTAGCAATTGTGAATTGTACTGCTATGAAAATCGATGTGGTAGTATCCCTGTAGTACACTCTTTTAAGGTCTTCAGGGAATAGTCCGAGAAGGGCAATAGCTGCGTCAAATTGTGGTTCCATTCACAGCTTTCCCAGGAATCTCCATTTTGGAGATTCCAAATTGGCCACACCAGTTTACAGTCCCACCAGCAATGTACAAGTGTATCTTTTTCCCCACATCTTTTCCAGCACTTGTTGTTGTTTGACTTCATAATGGCTGCCAATCTTACGGGATTGAGATGGTATCTTAGGGTGGTTTTGATTTGCATTTCTCTGACTGCTAGAAATGGTGAGCATTTTTTCATCTACTTTTTGATTGATTGTATGTCCTCCTCTGAGAAGTGTCTGTTCAAGTCCTTGGCCCATTTGTTTATTGGGATATTTGTTACCTTATTGTCTAATTTTTTGAGTTCTTTGTATATTCAGGATATTAGGGCTCTAACTGAAGTGTGAGGAGTAAAAATTTGTTCCCATGATGTATGCTTCTTATTTACCTCTCTTATTCTTTCTCTTGGTGAGGAAAAAAATTTTCAGTTTAAGTAGTCCCACTTGTTGATTCTTGTTTATTAACTCTTGTGCTATGGGTGTCCTATAAAGGAATTTGGAGCCCAACCCCATAATATATAGATCGGAGCCACTTTTTCTTCTATCAGACGCAGAGTCTCTCATTTGATATCTAGCTCCTTGATCCACTATGAGTTAACTTTTGTGCATGGCGAGAGAAAGGGATTCAGTTTCATTTTGTTGCATATGGATTTCCATTTTTCCCAACACCATTTGTTGAAGATGCTATATTTTCTCTATTGCATGCTTTTAGCTCCTTTATCAAATATAACATAGTTGTAGCTTTGTGGATTAGTCTCTGTGTCCTCCATTCTGTACCAATGGTCCACCGGCCTGTTTTGGTACCAGTACCATGCTGTTTTTGTTACTATTGCTCTGTAATATAGTTTGAAATCTGCTATCGCTATACCGCCTGATTCACACTTCCTGCTTAGAATTGCTTTTGCTATTCTGGGTCTTTTATTTTCCCATATCAATTTCATGATTGCTTTATCTATTTAAACAAGAAATGCTGTTGGGATTTTGATTGGCATTGCATTAAACCTGTAGAGAAGTTTTAGTAATATCGCCATTTTGATGATGTTAGTTCTGGCTATCCATGAACAGGGTTTATTTTTCCATCTTCTAAGATCTTATTCTACTTCTCGTTTTAGGATTCTGTAGTTTGCATTGTATAAATCCTTCACCTCTTTTGTTAGGTTGATTCCAATTATTTTTTTTTTTGAGGATATTGTAAATGGAGTGTTTTTCCTCATTTCTGTTTCAAAAGTTTTGTCGCTGATATACAGAAATGCCTTTGATTTATGCATGTTGATTTTATATCCTGCAACTTTGCTTAATTCATTTTTTAGTTCTAGTAGTTTTTGTAGGCCCTTTTGGGTCTTCTATGTATAGGATAATGTCACCCACAAATAGTGATAATTTACGTTCTTATTTTCCTATTTTTATGCCTTTGGTTTCTTTTGTCTGTCGAATTGCTCTGGCCAGTGTTTCGAGAACTATATTGAGTAGAAGTGGTGAGAGAGGGCATCCCTGTCTTGTTCCAGATTTTAAAGGGAATGCCTTCAATTTTTCTCCATTCATAATGATGCTTGCCTGAGGCTTAGCATAGATAGCTTTTACAATGTTGAGGTAAGTTCCTGTTATCCCTAGTTTTTCTAATGTTTTGAACATAAAGGGATGCTGTACTTTGTCGAATGCTTTTTTTGCTTCTATCGAGATGATCATATGGTTCTTACCTTTAAGTCGATTGATGTGATGAATAACATTTATTGATTTCTGTATATTGAACCATCGTTGCATCCCAGGTATGAATCCAATTTGATCATGGTGCATAATCTTTTTGATGTGCCTTTGTATTCGATTCGCCAAAATTCTATTGAGGATTTTTTCATCTAGGTTCATCAGATATATTGGTCTATAGTTTTCTTTCCTTGAGGTGACTTTTTCTGATTTCAGAATCAGCGTGATGTTGGCCTCATATAATGAATTTGGCAGAGCTCACTCTTTTTCTATTTCCTGAAATAACTTGAAAAGTATTGGTATTAATTCTTCTTAAAAGGTTTTGTAAAACTCCGCTGTATACCCATGCAGTCCTGGGCTTTTCTTGGTTGGTAGTCTTTGAGTGCTTCTTCTGTTTTATCCATTGACATTGGTCTGTTTAAATTGTGTGTATCCTCCTGACTCAGTCTGGGCAAATCATATGATTTAAGAAATTTATCGATGTCTTCACTATATTCCATTTTATTGGAATATAGGTTTTCCAAATAATTTCTAATTGCCTTCTGTATTTCTGAAGCATCTGTTGTAATATTGCCTTTTTCATCCCATATGTTAGTAATTTGAGTTCTTTCTCTTCTTCTCTTCATTAGCATGGCTAAGGGTCTGTCGAACATATTTAATTTTTCAAAGAACCACCTTTTAGTTTTGTTAATTTTTTCAATAGTTTCTTTTGTTTCAATTTCGTTGATTTCTGCTCTGATTATAATTATTTCTTGCCTTCTGCTACATTTGCTGTTGTTTTGCTCTTCCTTTTCTAGGGCTTTGAGTTGAAGTGTGAGCTCATTTATTTGTTCGTTTTTCCTTTTTTACAGGAATGACCTCCAGGCGATAAATTTCCCTCTTAAAACTGCTTTCATTGTGTCCCATAGATTCCAATATGTTGTGTCTGTATTTTCATTTATTTCTAAGAATTTTTTGATTTCCTCCTTTATGTTTTCTGTAATCCACTGATCACTCACTAACATATTGTTCATTTTCAATGTGATGTAGGATTTTTCTTTCCTTCTTTTATCATTGGTTTCCAGTTTCATTCCATTATGATGAGAAAAAATTCATGGTATTATCTCCACCCCTTTATATTTACTGAGGGTTGCCCTATGGAATAATATATGGTCTATTTTTGAGAAGAATCCATGTGCTACTGAGAAAAAAGGATATCCACATGATGATGTTTGATATATTCTATATATGTGAGTTAAGTGTAGCTTATTGATTGTGATAGTGAGTTCTATAGTTTCTTTATTCAAATTTGTTTGGAGGATCTGTCCAATGGTGAGAGAGGTGTGTTGAAGTCACCCATGATTATTGTGTTGTGGTCTATTTCATTCTGGAACTTGAGGAGAATTTGTTTTTTGAACATCGCAGCACCATTATTTGGTGGATAAATATTGATAATTTTTATGTGTTTTTGGTGAATGGTTCCTTTTAACAGTATATAATGTCCTTTCTTATCCCTTTTGATTAAATTAGTCTTGAAGTCGATTTTATTCGATATGAGGATGGCCACCCCTGCTTGCTTATGAGGACCGTGTGCATGGTATTTTTTTTCCCAAACTTGACCTTCAGCCTGTGTATGTCTTTTCCATACAGATGTGTCGCCTGGAGGCAACATATTGTTGGAATCGTTTTTAATCCAAGTTACAAGCCTATGTCGCTTTATTGGAGAGTTTAAGCCATTAATATTTAGAGTTCCTATTGATATATGGTTTGTACTGCCACCCATGTTTGATTCTTCTTCTTTTTTTTAAATTTAGTTTGTTTCTCCATGATTAGCTTTTCCCTCACCCTCTGTCATTACTGAGGCACTTTCCACTTATGGTTTTGGTTGTTGATTTTCATTTCTTCCTCGTGAATTGTTTTGCTCAAGATGCTTTACAATGCTTGTTTTCTGGCTGCAAATTCTTTTAGCTTTTGTTTATCATGAAATATTTTTATTTCATTGTCATACCTGCAGCTTAATTTTGATGGACACAGAATTCTTGGATGGCATCCATTGTCTTTCAGTGTTTGAAATACGTTGTTCCAGGATCTTTTCACTTTCAGCAACTGTGATGAAAAATCCGTTCTCAACCTTATTGGTTTACCCCTGAATGTAATCTGCCTCCTTTCTCTTATAGCTTTTAATATTTTCTCTTTGTTCTGTATATTGGATATCTTCATAACAATGTGTCATGGTGTTGGTCTACTGTGATTTTGTGTGCTCGGTGTCCTGTAAGCATGTACAATTTGTATATCCATTTTCTTTTTATTTCTGGAAAGTTTTCTGTAATTATTTCATTCAGTAGATTACTCATTTCCTTGGTTTGAATCTGTGTACCTATCCAGATGACTCATAAATTTGTTTTTTTATGTTATCCCATATCTCTTGGATGTTTTACTCATGATTTTTACCAGCCTTTCTGTGTTGGCTAGATTCTTTTCAAGATGATATATTTTGTCTTCATTATCTGACATTCTGTCTTCTACTTGCTCCACAGTGTTCGTGATACTCTCAATTGAGTTTTTAATTTGGTTTATCCTTTCCTTCATTTCTAGAATTATTGTTTGATTGTATTTAATAATCTCTATCTCCTGATAAAGATGCTTAACTTCTTCTTTTATCTGATTATGTAATTCATTTTCAATGTGTTCTTTCACTGTTTGAATTCGCTGTCTCGTATCCTCTTTAAGTTTCCATTCCATCTGTCTAAGGTATTACTTGAGTTCTTTATATGACCATTTTTCTGATGACTATTGGTCCTCCTGAATATTTAGGCTGTCCTTCATTGTTTGTACTTATTTTCTTTCTTGATTTTTTGTGTTGCTCATGTTACTTCTTGCTCTGTTTGACTGCTGAGTTACTGCTTACTCTTATAAATTTATTTGATGCTTGGGAGAAAAGATATTAGAAGGAAAGGGAAGAAGTAACTAAAAAGACTGAGAGTAGGCAGGTAGAATTGAAGGAAGGGGGAATAAGAAAATTGAAAATAAATGATAAGACAAAAGAAAATAATAGAAAATAAAGAAAGAAAAACATTTAAATATAATGATCATTTAAAAAATGAAAATTAAAATTTAAAATAATAATAATAATAAAATAAAAATATTAAAGAAATGAAAACATTTTAAAAAGTTAAAGTACAACAAAAAAAAATAAATTCATGTAAAGAATCAAAACCCCAGAGTCAGTAGGCCTCAAGGTGGAGAAGCAGAGCAGTATTAACGGGAGGCCTATTTGATCACTTCTGGTTCACAGGAAGGGTGTCCAGGCCACCCTGATTTTAGGCAAATGAGGGGCAAGGGAGCTTATTTTTGACACAGACGTGGGCTATGTACCTCATGGAAACCTCCAACCAGAGGTTATGATGAGTGTCTATATGGAAGAAGATGAGGGCCAAGTGGGGGTGTTTTGGTTTTAATTGTGGACATTTGTATGGCAGTTGGAAGAGATGACTGGGTCCACCTGGGCTTGAACTCTGGTGTTATTCCACATAGAGACTGAGTTCTGGAAATGACCTCAGAGAAGTATTGCCATGAATTGTGTTGGTATTTTAGAAGGCCATGCATGAGATTCGCCCTTGAAAAGTGAGATCTAGGACCAAGGTTGCTTTCCACAGAGCCAAGGGGATCTCAGCCAGGATATCACAAGATTTTATTCTGAAAGACTTGGCAGCCATAGTTGAAAGTCAAAAGACACATGGACCTCACATTGTAGACCTCAATGGGCCTGGCTTCATGTGACCTTTTGGCCACTCTTTGGAAAGCCTTGCCTCTGCGAGTTCTCCAGAGATTTTATTGAAATGAGCTTCCTCACCATTTTATGGTTAATGAATGAATTGAATATCACAGTGCCTCCAAGTTCATCCTTGAAAATTGGCTAGATAAAAACCATGAAATTTTTGAAATTCCCATGACTAGGTGTCACTGGAGAACCTTTGAATGTCCTCTTGCTGATCTGAGTATACAAGACATTGCCTTTATTGACTGGGTTTCATGAAAATGGTGTATAACAGAGATGCCAGTAAGTTGGAGCCTGCTGAGTATTGTTCCTAGAGCCATGGTGGGCAGGTGTGTGATAAAATATCTCTGGTGTGGCCATGTTTATCTGCCATTGGCTTCCAAATAGCTTGTGACTGACATTTTGCAGCCAGTAGACCCTTATACATGAAAGCATCTTGTTATATGGAGAGGTTTCAGGGCAATGTTCAGAATCAGGTTGCTATGGTCAATGGGGCAAGCTATATGGGATAGAAGCCTGGTTGGTGCATTCTCCTACAGAACCTGACCCACCACAACTGACAGAACTCCCTACAGCACTGTGTCCCAGGTGACCTCCTTTTATTTCATGAAGTGAATACCAAACTCCCAGTGCAACAGCAAGAAACACCACGAACAGTGGAGGATGACCAAATGGCTTCACAGTCCACACGGGGAGACACTTAGCCCCCAGTGGCCACAGTTTACCTACAAAGAGAAAATTCAGCACTGCTACCTCATGTTCATTTGAAAAAAAGAAACTATGTCATCCATGTCACATAGATGCAGACCCAGGTTTTATGGTGTCACTACAAAGGAAACTTATGCTCCTGACAACAAAATATATTTCAAGTGCCCAACCTCAGAGGCAGTTTCTCCAGATGTTAGGCCGGCAGAGCTTCATATTTGTGGAGTGTTTATCCTGTCCCTTACTTTTGGAAACTCCTCTACCACCTCCAAATTTGTGAACTCCTGAGCATTTTCCATTCCAGATATGTATTCACAGATTTTTTAACTCTTCTCCTCTTACTGTGTCTTATGTGGGGCGAAGGTAATGCCAAGGCATTGTTCTGAATGAGAGTGGGAAGATATTTGTGTAGCACATATTTGCATACACATTGGATACATTTTCCAATTTTCCATTCGAAATACTGAATTCCTGACACTAACAAATTCCCTTCTAGACTTTTACTTCTAATCCTAATATGATGGAGAAAAATAACCCAAACTAAATAGAAATACAAGAGGTTCACAGGAGGCATGGTGTATAGTTGGACTTGCCTTTTGTGTGATAAATTGTAGGTGTTATAAATCTAGCCAATTTTAATTGAAATAGTTCTCCATGTGTTTTAAAAGTAAAAAAATATGTGAATAACTGTCTCCCTTTCTCTGTAGCCTATTCAGCACATGTATATTTTTATGCACATATAGAATTCTACTGGTATCACACGTACATTTTGTGAGATGGCTGACTTGGCAGATACAAATTGTGAGAAGAGATCACTCCTTCTAAACGCTGTTGGATCTTAAAATTCAACATATGGGTCAGTTTTCTAGTTGAACAACATAAATCGATGTTCAGTAAAATGATTATTTTTGGATCTGTGGATGATACATAATTCATGGTGAATTTCAATTGGCATACATAATGCTACATTTTAATGTTTGTGTATGTGTGTGTGTGTGTGTGTGTGTGTGTATATATATATATATATATATATATATATATATATATATATTTCACTCTCCAGATTTTTCAAAATATGAAATGTATTTGTCTTACTGTACACTCCCTAAATTCATTCATATTCATATATGTGGATTTATTATCAACTTTTCTCAAGTTTATTCTCAGAAATATTCATCCACCTGAAATACATATTCATTTCCTAGTACTGAAAACTAACTTCAGGGGATCATATGATGGCGGCGAAACGAGTGCATCAACCCCATGTACAGCATCACTGTGCAGGAGAATGATGATTTAGAACGGCTAAAACCTATCTTTTTAGGAATTTCCAGCAAAATCGGGGTGCTCCAAAACCTAGTGGAAGTATTTCCATCTCAAGAGGATCAGCTACGGGGTTCAAACGTGAGTGATTTGTCCGCACGGAGCGTCATGCTACTTATTCAGCAAATTGCCCTGCGGCTAGAGTCTGCGGCGCATGCTGGGAAACAACGAGATAGCAACACAAATATTCAGCAGTGCGGATTCTGTGGGCTCCTGCCAGCTGTGCAATCACTGTGCTCATTGCTGAATTCTGGGTTTGAGACGGGGAAAGGAAGCAGTC
Organism: Callospermophilus lateralis; assembly: GCF_048772815.1. Taxonomy (NCBI): domain Eukaryota; kingdom Metazoa; phylum Chordata; class Mammalia; order Rodentia; family Sciuridae; genus Callospermophilus; species Callospermophilus lateralis. The sequence goes on along the minus strand of NW_027516521.1, from coordinate 464,373 downwards.
CAATTCAGTTTTCCACACCGGTCAGACCACAGAGGAAGCCAGAGAGCTGACATCACCATTCCTGTTTTCGACTGATCGCAACTCATTCAGCTATAGAACAGGTGATCTCGGGCTGCCATTCGCCTGTGTCTCGCAGACAAATTACTCAGGCCTGCTCCTATCAGAACATACACAAAGCCCAGAGAGGCCGAATTCTGGCTCCTGGAACTGATCAGGCCCAGGGCTAAAGAACCAGCGGAAACTGCTTCTCAGTCCAGGTTTTGCTGAATAGTGTGGAGGTAAATACCTACCGAGCCTTCATAGGCAGTGGCAACAGGATTGAGACGGGGCTTGTGAGGGCAAGTTAGGACTCACCCGTTGCTTTGGTCACCTGGCAAAGGGAACGAAATGCTGACATTCGCATGGGATACCAATATGGTAGAGATCTGATGTCATCACAAATCGGTGGAGGAGATAATTTCATTGATACCAGCGGTGACAGAAACAGTTGGTCTCCTGGTAAAGAAAGTGAGTCACAAACACCCGAGTCTCTCTCACATTGTCATCAAGCCAGAGGGGATGAGCAGAGCCACCGCCCATGCCCGTCACAGGCCCAGGGACCCGCAGGCGTGGTAGTCACGTCATCCCAATTGGAGTAGGGACAGAACAGAGCCGCCGCCCATGCCCGATACAGGGCCATCGACCCGCAGGCGTGGTAGTCACGTCACCCCAATTGGAGTAGGGGCAGATCAGAGCCGCCGCCCGTGCCCAGAAGAGGCCCAACGACCCGCCGGTGTAGTAGACATGGCACCCCAATTGCAGTAGTGGCAGAGCAGAGCCTTCTCCGGCGCCCAGTAAATGCCCAGCGGCCCACCAGTGTGGTTGTCAGGTCACCCCAACAGGAGTAGGGGCAGAGCAGAACCACCGCCCATGCCCAGAACAGGCCCAGCAAACCGCCGGCGAGGTAGTCACGCCACCCCAATTGGAGTAGGTGCAGAGCAGAGCCTTCGCCCGTGCCCAGAACCGGCCCAGTGACCTGCCGGCATACTAGTCACGACACCCCAATTGGAGTAGGGGCAGAGCAGAGCCACCACCCTCGCCCACAACGTAGGAAGTCCTGCAACCGACAGCGAAACAGGACAAGCGACCTGCCGACATGGCAGATACATCACCCCATTTGGAGTAGGGGCAGAGCCGATCTGCCACCCGTGCCCGCAAAATAGGCAGACCTGCGACCGACCAGCAAACAGGCCCAGTGGCCTGCCGGCATGGTAGAAACGTTATCCCAATTGGAGTAGGGGCAGAGCAGAGCTGCCTCCTGCATCTGGAACAGGCCCAGCGACCCGCCAGCATGGTAGACACATCATACCAATTGGAGTAAGGGCAGAGTAGAGCCGCCGCCCGAACCTTCAAAGTAGGCAGACCTGCAACCAACCAGCAGAACAGGCCCAACAGCCCATCAGCGTGGTAGATAGATCACCCCAATTGGAGGAGCAGCACATCCGCCCCTGCTCCTGCAAGGGAGACTTTTCATCTATACTAGAGCAATATAAATATATAGGGGGAAAATTTCAAAAACACAACAGTTTCACCAAGCAGAGAGAAATGTGAGCAGTGTGAAAAGACAAGGAAAGAAAAGACCACAAGCAATGCAAGTCAACACAACATTAGAAGAGGAAGTAGCTGCATCACATGGAATGTCAGATAAATAATTCACGATACACATGCTTCAGATGATCTAGAGTCTCAAGGAAGACATTAGACAACAAAATCAGACAATGAAAGATCACTTCGACAATGAATTACATAAACAAATCCAAGAAGCAAAAGATTCTGCAATCTGTATATGGGGTAAAAAATGGGAGCTCATATCCCACTTGAATCAAAGTGTGAAATATGATATATAAAGAACTATGTAATGTTTTGAACAACCTACAATAAAAATTAATTTAAAAAAAAGATCAACTATATAGGGAGATAGAGGTTGTAAAAACAAACAAACAGAAATCCTAGAATTGCAGGAAGCAATAAACCAACTTAAAAACTCAATTGAGAATACTACCAGCAGAGTAGAACACTTAGAACATAGAACATCAGACAATGAAGACAAAGTATTTCAACTTGAAAACAACATAGAGAGCTCAGCAAGACTGTTAAGAAACAATGAGCAGAACATCCAAGAATTATGGGATAACATAAAGAGACCAAACTTAAGAATCATTGGGATACAGGAAGGTATTGAGGTCCAAACCAAAGGAATGAGCAAACTATTCAATGAAATAATACGAGAAAACTTTCCAGACTTGATAAATAAAACAGAATCCCAAGTCCTAGAAGCCTACAGGACACCGAATGTGCAAAATCCTAAGAGATCCACACCTAGACACATTATAATGAAGATGCCCAACATACAGAAAAAGGAGAGAATTTTAAAAGCTACAAGAGAAAGGAAGCAGATTACATTTAGGGGTAAACCAATCAGGATAACAGCTGATCTTTCAAAACAGACTCTGAAAGCTAGAAGATCCAGGAATAACATATTTCAAACACTGAATGAAAATGGGTTCCAATCAAGAATTGTGTATCCAGCAAAATAAAGCTTCAGGATGGAGACAAAATTAAAACATTCCACGATAAACAAAAGTGAAAAGAATTTGCAGCTAGAAAACCATCTCTTCAAAACATCCTCGGCAAAACATTGCAGGAAGAGAAAATGGAAAATAAAAATGAAAACCGACAGTGGGAGGTAGGACATTAAAGGGGGGAAAATAATCAAAGAGGAAAACAAACCATGTTTAGTAACATAAATAAACAAATATGGCTGGAAGAACAACCCATATCTGAAAAATAACCCTAAATGTTAATGGCTTAAACTCACCATTTAAGACACACTGGCTAGTAGAATTGATCACAAAACAAAACCCAACAATATGCTGCCTATAGGAGACGCATTTGATAGGAAGATGCATACATAGACTGACGGTGAAAGTTTGGGAAAAATCATATCACTCATAAGCACTTGAGAAACAAGCAGGAGTGTCCATACTCATATCAAATAAAATAGATTTCAAGCCAAAGTTAATCAAAAGGGATAAAGAGAGACACTACATAGTGCTCAAGGGAACCATACCCCAACAAGACACAACAATCATTAATATATATGCCCCAAACAATGGTGCAGCTATGTTCATCAAACAAACTTTTCTCAAGTTCAAGAGTCTAATAGACCACAATACAATAATCATTGGAGACTTTAACACACCTCTCTCACCACTAGACAGATCTTCCAAACAAAAGTTGAATAAGGAAACTATAGAACTCAATAACACAATTAATAACCTAGACTTATTTGACATATGTAGAATATACCACCCAACATCAAGCAGTTACATTTTTCCTCAGCAGCACATGGATACTTCTAAAAAATAGATCATATATTATGTCACAGGGCAACTCTTAGACAATATAAAGGAGTACAGATAATACCATGCATCTTATCTGATCATAATGGAATGAAACTAAAAATCAATGATAAAAGAAGGAAGGAAAAATCATTCATCACTTGGAGAATGAACCATAGGTTACTGAGTAATCAGTGGGTTATAGAAGACATCAAGGATTAAATTAAAAAATTCTTAGAGATAAATGAAAATGCAGACACAACATATCGGAATCTATGGGACACATTGAAAGCAGCTCTAAGAGGAAAATCCATTGCTTGGAGATCATTCCTTAAAAAAAGAAAAAACCAACAAATAAATGATCTCGTACTTCATCTCAAAATCCTAGAAAAAGAAGATGAAAGCAAAAGCAAAAAAGTAGAAGGCAAGAAATCATTAAAATCAAAGCTGAAATTAATGACTTTGAAACAAAAGAAACAATTGAAAGAACTTGACAAAACTAGTAGTTGGTTCTTTGAAAAAATAAATAAAATCGACAGACCCTTAGCCATGCTAATGAAGAGAAGAAGAGAGAGAACTCAAATTACTAGCATAAGGGATTAAAAAAGGAAATATCACAACAGATATTTCAGAAATACAGAAGATAATCAGAAATTATTTTGAATCCTTATACTCCAATAAAATAGAAGATAGTGAAGGCATCAATAAATTTCTTAAGTCATATGATCTGCCCATATTGAGTCAGGAGGATATAGACAACCTAAACAGACCAATATCAATTGAGGAAATAGAAGAAACCATCAAAACACTACCAACTTAGAAAAGCCCAGGACCGTATGGGTATACAGCAGAGTTTTACAAAACCTTTAAATAGGAACTAATACCAGTATTTTTCAAGCTATTTCAGGAAATAGAAAAAGAGGGAGATCTTCCAAATTCATTCTACGAGGCCAACATCACCCTGATTCTTACACCAGACAAAGACACTTCAAAGAAAGAAAACTACAGACCAATATCTCTAATGAACCTACATGAAAAAATCCTCAATAAAATTCTGGCGAATTGGATACCAAAACATATCAAAAAAATTGTGAATCCTGATCAAGTAGAATTCATCCGTGTGATGCAAGGCTGGTTCAATATACGGAAATCAATAAATGTTATTCACCACATCAATAGACTTAAAAATAAGAACCATATGATCATCTCGATAGATGCAAAAAAAACATTCGACAAAGTACAGCATTCCTTTATATTCAACACTCTAGAAAAACTAGTGATAAGAGGAACATACCTAAATATTGTAAAAGCTATCTATGCTAAGCCTCAGGCTAGCATCATTCTGAATGGAGAAAAATTGAAGGCATTTTCTCTAAAATCCGGAACAAGACAGGGATGCCCTCTCTCACCCCTTCTGTTAAACATAGTTCTCGAAACACTGGCCAGAGCAATTAGACAGATGAAAGAAATAAAAGGCATAAAACTAGGAAAAGAAGAACTTAAATTATCACTATTGCACATCACATGTTTCTATATCTAGCAGTCCCAAAAGGGTCTACAAAGAAACTAATGGAGCTTATAAATGAATTCAGCAAAGTGGCAGGATATAAAATCAACACGCATAAATCAAAGGAATTCCTGTATATCAGTGACAAATCCTCTGAAATGGAAATGAGGACAACCACTCCATGCACAATATCCTAAAAGAAAAATAATAATAATTAGAAATCAACCTAACAAAAGATGTTAAAGTCTTATACAATGAAAACTACAGAATCCTAAAGAGAGAAATAGAAGATCTTAGAAGATGTAAAAATATATCCTGTTCATGGATAGGCAGAACTAACATCATCAAAATGGCGATATTACCAAAAGTTCTCAATAGGTTTAATGCAATGCCAATCAAAATCCAAACGGCATTTCTTCTAGAAATAGAGAAAGCAATCATGAAATTCATATGGAAAAATAAAAGACCCAGAATAGCAAAAACAATGCTAAGCAGGAAGTGTGAATCAGGTGGTATAGCAATACCAGACTTCAACCTATACTACAAAGCAATAGTAACAAAAATAGCATGGTACTGGTACCAAAACAGGCGGGTGGACCAATGGTTCAGAATAGAGGACACAGAAACCAAGCCAGAAAACTACAACTATATTATATTTGATGGAGGGGCTAAAAGCATGCAATGGAGGAAGATAGCATCTTCAATAAATGGTGCTGGGAAAACTGGAAATCCATATGTAACAAACTGAAACTGAATCCCTTTGTCTCGCCATGCACAAAAGTTAACTCAAAATGGATGAAGGAGCTTGATATAAAATCAGAGACATGGCATCTGATAGAAGAAAAAGTTGGCTACGATCTACATACTGTGGGGTAGGGCTCCAAATTCCTCAATAGGACAACCATAGGACAAGAGTTAATAACTAGAATCAACAAATGGGACTTACTCAAACTAAAAAGTTTTTTTCTCAGCAAAAGGAACAATAAGAGAGGTAAATAGGGAGCCTAAATCCTGGGAACAAATATTTACTCCTCACACTTCAGATAGAGCCCTAATATTCAGAGTATAGAGAACTCAAAAAATTAGACAATAAGATAACAAATAACCTAATAAACAAATGGGAAAAGGACCAGAACAGACACTTCTCAGAGAAGGACATACAAACAACAAGTACATGAAAAAATGCTCACCATCTCTAGCAGTCAGAGAAATTCAAATCGAAACCACCATAATATACCATCTCACTCCAGTAAGATTGGCAGCCATTATGAAGTCAAACAACAACAAGTGCTGGTGAGGATGTATAGAAACAGGTACACTTGTACATTATTGGAGGCACTGCAAATTGGTGCAGCCAATTTGTAAATCAGTTAGGAGATTTTTTGGAGAGCTGGGAATGGAACTACCATTTGACCCAGCTATTCCCCTTCTCGGTCTATTTCCTAAAGACCTTTAAAGAGCATGCTACAGGGACACTGCTACATCAATGTTCATAGCACCACAATTCACAATAGCAAGACTGTGGAACCAACCTAGATGCCGTTCAATAGAAGAATGGATAAAAAACATGTGGCATTTATACACAATGGAGTATTACTCTGCATTAAAAAATGACAAAATCATAGAATTTGCAGGAAAATAGATGGCATTAGAGCAGATTATGCTAAGTGAAGCTAGCCAATCCCTAAAAAACAAATGCCAAATACCTTCTTTGATATAAAGAGAGTAACTAAGAACAGATTAGGGATGAAGAGCATGAGAAGAAAATTAATATTAAATAGGGATGAGAGGTGGGAGAGAAAGGGAGAGAGAAGGGAAATTGCATGGAAATGGAAGGAGACCCTCAGGGTTATACAAAATTACATACAAGAGGAAGTGAGGGGAAAGGGAAAAATAATTCAAAAAGGGAGAAATTTATTATAGTAGAGGGGGTAGAGAGAGAAGAGGGGAGGAGAGGGGAGAGGAGGAGGGATAGTAGAGGATAGGAAAGGCAACAGAATACAATAGACACTAGTATGGCAATATGTAAATCAATGGATGTGTAACTGATGTGATTCTGCAATCTGTATACGGGGTAAAAATGGGAGTTCATAACCCACTTGAATCAAAGTGTGAAATATGATATATCAAGAACTATATAATGTTTTGAACAACCATAAAAAATTAAAAAAAAAAAAGAAAACTAACTTCGGTGAATGAGGCACGCGAATCCTAATATTTCTACAGTAACTGACCAAGTTTAACATCAATGCAAGTAGATTCCTATGGGACATGATGTGTATTTTTACGTTAATTTTTATGCAAAAGTGGTACATTACTATTTCATCAGTTTATGCACATAATAGGATATATATTTCATAAACAATTTAGCAAATTTATAGGCATCTGTTTCACTTTAAATCACTTCCTGCTTCAAAACACATGTATTCCTCCATATTTCTTGACTGGTCTTTGCATGAGACTTCTTTCAGAACACATTATTTTCGATTTCCATAATCACTTTTGAAGCAAAACTCACACACTCTTCATGATAAACCAAAACACTAATATTACCATTAGATGTATAACTGGTTGGAATGAATGAATGTATATCAATATAAGGTTTATTGTATATTTTCAGATATCAATTCAATCCATTTTTTAAAGATGGAACCAGTTATATTATTTATTCACAGTATGGTCTATTCATGCTTTATCTCTATATTCATAGACACAGGGTACACCTCTTTGTACCCCCAATACTAATTTTATGTCATCAATATATTGCTCCCAGAAATCATGGTAGAAATACTCATGTAACCTGATCTACATATACATTTTATCACAGTAATATTCTGGACAAAAAATGTAAAGGTCACACTTATGATTGTACCAAAGCCTAAATGGAAAGAGAACATGGATTACTAAAAACATCCATGTCCAGTTTGCCTAATGCTCTCAAATGTCAATCCTATTTGTGACAACATATTTGTTTCTTCCTAAGATTATATATTCAAACTCAACCCTGGTGAAAATGTCTAATCCTATCACTCACTTTATACTTTGCCTGATTTCTTAATATTTCTATTGATATCTGCTTTTCTACATTTTTTCCCCAGTTCATCAGAGTGACTGACTCTTCATATGTTCTGACATTTACATTCACTCTCTAACCGAAACCCTATTGCTACAGAACATTTGGTCCAAATCCTATACTCACTCTTCTTTCTAAACCTATTGACTATCTTCCTAATCCTACTGACTATCCCTTTAGACTGGATGTTCTCTTCTACATTCAGTCATCCAAGGTACAAGGTCCTATGCCATTTTACATCGAATTATCTGAGACATCTTTGCAGAACATAATTCAAAACTAAGTATCCCAATCAAGGGTCCAATGCCCTTCTAGCTTCAAATCATACCTAGATTTCTTTTTTCATACTTATATTTCACCTCGATATTCTTGTAAATATCGCAGGTTCCCAATATCATTTTTATTGCACAGAATGATTCCTAACCCAAATCGAACGTGTTATTAACTTTAAACATACACTGTTCTCTCAATCTCATTTTACAGAAGAGCAGGGACAGAGTCATTCTACAATACAAGAAAGTAGGGGATATTCCACCTTCTGAGAACGTCTAAGGTCCATTCAGAAAAGATACCTGGAGAAGATGTAGGCAGGTAAGAAGGACCTGAGAGAGCAAAAGTCATCTTCCATGGCAAACAACCTGGTCAGGATAAAGGGATGTGTTTGAATCAGCCTCTCTCTTCTTATTGTAGAGAAGATGGACCAAACCAGGCCTGTGTGAAGAGCTTCTCCTGGTTGCCTATGGTTGATATACCATTCTACCTTGAGAAAGTGTCACAGGAAGTAGGGGCAGCCTCCATCTCATGGGACACTTGGAAGCAACTGTTAGGAAAAAGTGGTTGCCAAGGCAGTGACCTCATTCAGTTCCAAAGAAAGTGACATACCTCATTTCCTTGGTGATGGAACTCTCTGAACTTGGTATCCATGAAGCCAGGCACCCAGAGGCAGCCCCAGTCCCAGTGGGGTAACTTGTTTGGATTTACCAAGGACAGAGTCAGTCTTTCTTGGTACCTACTATTGTGAGGATGGCAAAAGGCCAGGAGAGCTCTGAAGAGGGACCTTTCCAGAGAAAGCAGGTAGTGGCTCACCCCTTTTTCCTGAAAACTTCACAGAGTTGGCCAAGGAAACCAGATCTGAGAGAGGACAGGCCATGTTCTGAGAATAGGTAGGAAAGTTGGTTTGTTTGGTTTGGAGTGGATTGTTTCTAGTAAATCGTTTGACCAGGCGAGTGTTTCAATGTCTGTGTATCACACTGTGTCCGTTGTTGTAGCCATTAGAAAGAGAATGCATTAATGGATGAGTTCAGTCTAGTATAAATCTTCCCATAATTTATCCTGCCCAATTTATGAATGGACTGCAGCTTGTCTTATCGAGAGGCAACACCTTCTATCTTCCTAAGTTCCTGTTTTCTTCCTGAATTCTGGCCACTCTCCAGAATAGACTCATGGTTTTGTGTCCAAGATATGTACCACTCTAAGCTCTGTGACATGGTCATGTACTGGATAGCTGAAGAGAATGGCCAGCATTTCCGAAAACTCAGGTGTCAGTGTGAACAGGGATTCTCAGTGGAGAAACCCTGCTTTGGGCCTTTTGCTTACCTATTGTTCTGTTGCACTGAATGTCAGGAAAGTCTTTGCCTCAGGCCACCCCTTTGTGAAGCCTGAAGAAAACAGTTTTCAAATGGAAATGAATGGGCATCACCTGTGGCTCTTTGCTTAATTGCTTTGAAAAGGGATGTGGCTAAATTAGCCTCTTGGCCTTGTGTGTGGCTGTGACTTACATTCTCAGCACCTGATGGATCTAAAGAATGATCCCATGTGCGCATTCAAAACCATAATGGCAAAAAGATCAGTCATTGTGGATGAAGTCTCTTGCCTTCCTCTGTTAGGTTCCTGAACTCTGTCAAGTGAGAAAATGGATTATTTGGGTCAAATGAGTTCTTCAAAGCCCTGCAGAGGTGCTTGGAGTTTCGCATGACTCCAAGTCACATGAAGAATCTATACCTGAAAATCAGTAGGCATGAAATTGGAGAAACAGAGCATTACTAATGGCAGGCTTATTTGATCACTCCTGGTTCACAGGAAGGGTGTCCAGGCCACCCTGACTTTAGGCAAATGAGGGGCAAGTGAGCTTATTTTGGACACTGTCTTAGGCTTCGCCCCTCATGGAAATCTTCAGCCAGACATTACAATGAATGACAATATGTAAGAAGATGAGGGCCATGTGGGAGTGTTTTCGTTTTAATTTTAGTCATTTGTGTGGCGGTTGGAAGAAATGACTGGGTCCACCTGGGCTTGAACTCTGGTGTGATTCCCCTTAGAGACTGAGTTGTGGAACTGACCTCAGAGAAGTATTGCCATGAATTTTATTGGGATTTTAGGAGGCCAAGCATGAGAGTCACCCTTGGAACTGAGATCTAGGCCCAGGGTTGCTTTCCACAGATCACTGGGAATCTCTGCCAGGATATCACATGATTTTATTCTGAAAAACTTGGAAGCAATAGTTGAGAGTCAAAACACACATGGGCCTCACATTGTAGACTTCAATGGTCCTGGCTTGATGTGACCTTTTGGCTACTCTTTGGGAAGCCTTGCCTGTGATAGTTCTCCAGAGCTCTCATTGAAATGAGCTTCCTCAACATTTAATGGTTCCTGAAAGAATTGAAACCCACAGTGCCTCAAACTTCATCTGTGAAAAATGGCTAGATAAATACCATGAATTCGTTTTTTATTTCCATGACCAGGTGGCACTGGAGTACCTTTGGATATCCTGTTGCTGACTATGAGTATACCAGACAGTCCCTGATGGACTGGGTTTCAAGAAAATGATGTAGAGCAGAGATGCCAGTAATTTGGAGCCTGCTGAGTAGTGGGCATAGAGCTGTGGTCTGCAGGTGTGTGATAAATCATCTGTGGTGGGGCCATGTGAATCTTCCATTGGCTTCCAAATTGCTTGTGACTGACATGGTGCACAGAGCAGACCCTTATATGTAAACTCGTATTGTTATTTGGAGAGATGTCAGGGCAATGCTCAGAATCAGGTTGCTATGGTCAAGAGGCAAGCTATTTGGGATAGAACCTTCGTAGGTGCATTCTCCTGCAGACCCTGACCCACCACACATGATAAACTCCCTCCACCACTTTGTCCCATTTGAACTCCTTGTATTTCGTGAAGCAAATACCAAACTCCCAGTGCAGCAGCAAGAAACACCATGAAATGTGGAGGATGACCAAATGGCTTCACAGTCCACATGGAGAGACACTTTGCCCCCAGTGACCACAGTTTACCTACAAAGATTGAATTAAGCACTGCTAACTCATGTTCATTGGAACATAAGAAACCATGTCCTGCAGGTCACATAGATGCAGTCCCAGCTTTGATGCTCTCATTACAAAGGAATCTAAAGCTCCGGACAACAACATATATTTCAAGTGCCAAAACTCAGAGGCAGTTTCTGAAGAAGTCTTTAGGCCACCAGAGCTTCACGTTTGTGGAGTGTTTACCCTGTCCCTTACTTTAGGAAACTACTCTACCACCTCCAAGGTTGTGAACTTTTGAGCATGTTAAATTCCAGATATGTATTCCCAGATTTTCTTACTCTTCTCCTCTAATGATGTATTACTTGGGGCGAGGGTAATGTCAAGGCATTGTTCTGGATGAGAGTGAAATATTTCTCCATGTGTTTTTTTCAATTATTTTATTTCATATTATTATTTTTTTAATTGGTTGTTCAAAACATTACAAAGCTCTTGACATATCATATTTCATACATTAGATTCAAGTGGGTTATGAACTCCCATTTTTATCCCAAATACGGATTGCAGAATCACATCAGTTACACATCCACATTTTTATAATGCCCTATTAGTAACTGTTGTATTCTGCTACATTTTCTATCCTCTACTATCTTTCCTC